>NC_046974.1:8344644-8644644 GCF_009769545.1 Cyclopterus lumpus
AATAATGAAGCAAACTGTTCGGTAACTTTGTGCTTGTTGTACTCATTTGCCATAAAGGGTTAACTATACCGGCCACTGAAATAGCATTATTGGCAGGTTACAACTGTCACAGTGAAAACTGAAGTTTCCTCATTTTTAAATGTATTTTCTGACCGACAGTTTCAAAGATTTCAGAATGTATATAAATATGGAGGATATCACATAAATACAAATATTCTGAGATAAAAAACAAAACAAAAAACATGAGAACATATTTTAATAAATAAAATAATAACAAAGGCTGAAATGAAAACATAAATTCATAATTAAATGCATAAATACATTTTTAAATACACATACATGTAAAAATAAAAACTTAAATAAAATAATAAGTATTGAATACATTACATGCCCCTATTCATTACTACCATTTATGTATTTGTTAATTCAATACAACTTAATACAAGTTACTTTCATCAAGTGCCGTTTCATTACTTTTTGTGTGCGTGTAGACTTGTGTGTGTGTGTGTGTGTTTATTTGTGCTAGACTTGTCTGTGTGTGTGTATTTGTGCTATCAAAACAAAAACATCAGTTATCTCAGATTGTTTGCATGTCACAAGACACACACACACACACACACACACACACACACCACCTGGGCTAAGATCAGATGAGACACACAGATGCCAAAGACCACAGGGTTGATTGTCTTCGCGTCTACGTGTGGTCTCTCACAAACTCACATTCTCAGTCTGTCTTACTTAGATTCATAGCACATATCTGTACACTTTCTCTCCTGTTTTCCACTATCCCCTCCACCCTGTTTCTGCTTCCCAATCCTCATTTCTTCCTCCTTCTCCCTCCTCCTCATCTCTCCCTGGCGTTAATGTGGGAGTGATTGAGGAGGGCTGTATGAGCAGGCTGACAGAGCTCATCTCTGGCCCATGATGCATGGCTTCCCTGGGCCTCCCCGCTGCCCCATTACACCCTGATTAATTGGCCCTGCTTAAGTCAATAACTCATCCGTTAAAAAACAAAAAGCTCCAGTGGAGAGCAGGAGGAGGAGATGGGGAGCGGCAATGAAGGACATAAGAGAAGCAAGCAAGCGCAAGAGAGAGAGAAAAAGAGACAGAGAAAGAAGAAAGAAAGACAATGGAGTAATTGAATGAAGGGTGAGCAGCTGGAAATGCAGTTATACGCTATAACTTAAAAGCAAGAGCTTTGTTTTTTTTTTACATATTTGTCTAAGTGTAGTACTCCAATGTTGTAATACATTTTTGAAAGTATCAAACACTTAACCGTATCCTAACTCTCTCCTTCTTTAGTCACCATTGATTCCATTGCTGACAATAAAGTGTTCAAAAGAATCAATACGCTGAGATAAGTCTCAATACTGTCAGTCATGAATGTGGACGACAAATTCAATCCCCTCTTTGATTTGTATGTCTATGGCATAATTGAGAATCTGCTAATATTATTTGTAGCTCAAATGTGTGAACTTAGATTACTGACTATTACAGCTGTACAGTGAATGGTGGGAAAGAAATAGTGCTGAGCTCAAGTTACAAACTGGGGCTTTACAGGCAGCATCAAATAAAATCTATGTATACAAAAGCAATCCCCCTCCGTTATCAACTACGACCCACTAGAAGTGTGTTGTCTTATCTGGAGAGACCCTGCTCTCTGTGTCAACTGTTATAAAAATGTAAAAAAACAGAGTGTCCAAAAGGACATGAAAAAAGGCAAATATATTGAGGCGAAACCCAAAGCGGTCAAAGCTCATTCCAAAATAAGAGGGAATCTCGGATTGGCTTGAACCCGTTGAAGAGCGCCCTGACCCTCGCTGAGCCGGGGAGGAGGGGTCAACTTTGAATGTTGTGTTCACAAACAGCAACCGTTTCTTGCTCGTTAGCTATGGTGCGCCATATTGACTTTCTGTCTACATCTCAATGTCTTCATAGAAGCACTATTGTATGTGGGATTTCTGCCAGTCTGCTACACACACACAACACACCCTCTCCATCCAGCTGCACACCATAGATCACAGCCCTGGAAAGCAGATTACACCTAATCACCACACACACTTAGATCACTGTTCTGATCAAATAACAGCTCAGCTGTAATGTCAACACACGCACACACACACACACACACACACACACACACACACACACACACACACACACACACACACACATGCGCACACACACACACACACACACACACACACACACACACACACACACACACACACACACATACGCACAAGCAGATATCCTCTTGCTGAGCGATGGATCTGAGAGCAGAGCCTCTGTTATCTTTGTTATGGTTTGGAGAGCGGACATGTTTGACAGCAGTGAATGTAAGTAGCGGTGTTATGACATGTCTGAGCAACCGTGAAAAAGGCCGATGCCGTAGGCCCAGGCCCGGGCCGCTCTTCATGCCGGCCCTGACATGACGGAGATAAGAGCGAATAAACACAATGAACTGCACTGATCTCCTCCATTGTCTGTGCACTGAAGAGGCTTTTGTTTCGGGACATCTCTGGATTTATTGGCTTGTTAAGTGTGTCTTTCTGTGCCAGTCCCTGTGTGTGTATTACAAGAGAGAAACAAAGACCGTGAAAGAGGGGGAAAAGAGAAAGATTGAACAAGTTAGTTAGTCATCTTTCCATCTCCCCCAAGTACGATCATCAACATCTTTTAATCTTCACCCTCCAGCAGATAACACAGACAGCTTGGCTCCTTCCTGCCCAGCACACAGATATGGCTTATATCACACTCGCTCTCTCTCTCTCTTTCACACACACACTCAGAGGCAGAGCGGAGCTGTCACGGCACACATATGAGCCTCGCCTGGCCTCTGAGGAAACACGGCCCTGCTCCAGTCATAAATAATAATGGGATTGGCTACATGACATGTTGAGTGATGGGGCCCCTCTCAGAACTCATTTACATGGCTTTGTGTAGCAATCATCGGCCCCCTAATGTAGCGCTAAGCAAATGAGCCTTTCGGAATATTGTACAATTTATCGCGAGTCAACTGGCACCAGGCAGGCGTCTATAAATCACGCTCGAACACATGCCCCCAATGACAGCTAAATCAACATGGAGTAATTGCTTTGAAATGTGGAGGAAGCGAGCAGGCAGGCTGGACAAAGCGGTGTGGTGGTGGGGTGGCGGGGGGTTATGTTGCTAACCTCAGTGTGACTCTGGAAATGTAACATACAGATGTTTTGGAGAATTGTAGAAACCTTGTGGGACTGTGAATAAGTGAAGGCCCGACGGCAGCTATGACCAATTTGACTAGGTCAAGGGTTTGAGTGCTCTAACAGACCAGCAGAGGGAGTGACAGCTGACTGGAAAACAGTTAACACACACACACACGCACACACACACACACACACACACACACACACACTCACATGCTTGTGGATTATTCAGTGAATGGCCGTCAGCTGCTGTGAATGAGTGCGTGTTTAGAGGGGGGCGCGGGGGGCTGTTTGAAGCTGTCAGCACCTAGAGGTACTGGTGTGCATGTGTGTGTGTGTGTGTGTGTGTGTGTGTGTGTGTGCGTGTGTTTGTGAGCAAACACAATCCTGTCCATCAGTGTCCATTACCCTGACAGCAAGTGAGATTAATGGCCACTGGGTCAATGAGAGCCACACTACTCCACCCATTTTGAACACACTCATACAAACACACAAACAGAGGTACATCAGCACACACACATACACACACTTTGATGCACAGCCAAATACACACAACTGCACATAAAGGGGAAGAAAAAACACTTACAATGACAGAAATTGAAAAATCTAAGTTAAACAAATTCCATTGTTGTTAATGGATTTAGCTGATGCGCTGTGAGTACGGTTCCCTCTTTGAAAACACTTGGCATTTTGATTAATTAAAATAGAAGCCTTTTGAGTGACTTTTGAGTGTATATATAAAGCTCACACACTTCACGTGGCACTGTTGGAACAGCTGATAGCTTCTTGGCCAGTCTTGGTCGAAGGAAGTCACTTTGAACAAAACGCCTTAATATCTCTGTCGTTAATAACGTCGGCCGCTCAGCGATCTTAATTTCATTTGCATAATGAGCCGGAGCTGATAAGCCACTCATCAGAGCTAATGGAGTGGCTTTCATTAATTAAAACATCTCATTCCCACTGCTGCCTTCATTACTACGCCAGATGGTTGTCATTACATTGCTGTTTGTCAGTCAAAGACTTGACATCACGCCATAAAGGGTTAGTTAATATTACTAACAGAGGAGGGGAAGTAATACATGTGTGAATTAGTTTTGGGACATATTTCCCCCGCAGCAAAGTTAGATTAGATCAGCTGTGAAGAATTTTCAGGATGTCCTGGTGGCTCAGATTCCCCTGAACACTCTCTACAGGCAGATCCTTCACTACAGTGTCCTGATATAAGAACATCCCATGAGTCTCGTACATAATCCACTTCATAACCATTCACACCTAACCTTTAATACTGTCGGCAATGTCTTTATTTCTGCAGCGGCTGCCCTATGTCATCATAGCATTTTAAACTGTTTGGACCTTGCATCAGGCCCGTAGAGATCACCCCCGCAGCCCCCGCACCACATCGTTGTTTAACTTCATTTCACGTTGTACAACACTGCAACCCTTTTGAGAAGACAACGGCTCTGTACAAAATAATAAAAGTAACCGTTAAGTAAGAAAGGTCATTTTCCAAGCTAAAACTGATCAAAACATATCTCAGAAGCTCCATGTCACAAGAGAGGCTGTCATGTCTGGCCATCCTTAACATAGAGAATAAACGTGCGCACAGTTTAGATGTAAAGAGCGTGGTTAAAGACTTTGCACACAGATTTGCTAAAAGACACACACATGTGTATTCAAATGCAAACCTGTAGAAAGTAGCCTACCGGTGTATCGACTATATGTAGGCATATTTGTTATGTTGTTGTAACATATGTTCTGTTTGAGCTGTTTGATAGGCCCTAGCATATGTTTTTTTTCTGTTGGAATACATTTGTTCTCTGTTTGAGCTGTTTTTTCTGATTGAATACATTTCCCTCAAAAGAAAAGCTTGGGTCCTGTTCGTTTATCTTTGGATAATGACCGCCGGACAATACATTATCCCTTACATATGGGGGGGGGGGGGCTCTCAGGATTATTCTGCAGGGGGGCCTCATGTGTTTCCGTTACGGCACTGCCTTGCATTCACTGTGGTGAACATCACAAGAGATTTGATTTTAGCCAATAAAAATGCAATGTTTTAAATGTCTTCTGAAAAGCAACTATGTTGACTCCAACTACAGCTGATGTCGAGCTTTTGCTCACACGTTGCGAGGTGAAAGAGTTAACCATGGCAGAAGACCAACGTAGCAGACAGAAGGTAGAGTGAGAACGTTTTTGACCAGATAAATAAATAAAATACGAAATTATATCAGAGACAGTTCAGATAGGAGCCGACTAAAGTTTCGCGAAGGCTCCGCCCTTCTAGGAGACTAGTGTCAGGTTCTGAGAAGTGAACGTGCACACAGGTAATGGACGATTCTCTTGGTACTTTATCTCCAAAGTAAATATTGGACCCATTTTTCACAAGCCGCTTATCCTAAGAACATTCATCACATCATGACCACGTCCACTTAGGAGACAGGAAGTATACACCATTCCAAACCATTGATGGAGCTTGTAAAGTGTCATCATTGTATAGAGCAACTTTGATTAAATACATGCAGATGCCGCTTTATTGAACTGGGTCTATTATTAACATACTGAATTCAAGATATTAAAATGTATTTTCAATGCAGAAAACACAGCAGGATTTTTTTAGAACTGAATGTCAATTCCAATAGACATTAGAACGAGACATTACGTCATAGCTTTACCAGCACACTGATGACACTAACTGTATTTTTTCACGTCATTTTTTTACTTTTATTTACAAATAAAAGGACACTTGCGGCAATGCTGTTTCCATAAGTGAAACATAATGTGTGAATGTGTGATTCTGGTTTAATCCAAAGTTGAATGTGTTCTTCTTTGGCCCATGCTACTCCTTTACATGAAAGTCAGGTTATTTGATTTTTCCGTAATCCTTCTGACAAACAAACAAAACTGTAGGGGCCGTTAGTTATGTCTGTATATTATATGTTTGTGTGTGGAGCATATCTCAGGTTGACCACGGGTGGCAGTGTGTATTAGTGTGGCAGGTAGTTTATATATGGGGCACAGGTGCAACTGACAGGGGTAATAATGTATGGGTGACGGGGAGATCGCACGTTTTTTACCGCAAGAAGACACACCAGACTGAGACCATGAAATTAAAATATATACAGGTCTATTGTCAGTCCTGAAATGTGATTAAACAGGAACATCACCCAAAGACACAAACGGCCTGGAAACTCTTTGCTAAAGCGAGTTAGAAACAGAATCTTCTCCCGCACCCAGCCGAGTGGCCGGGGACGGAAATCAGTCACTACACAAACAGAAAACATAACTTCCTTGATGAAGGGTTGTCATTTCAGTTTTTTTCAGTTATTTAGTTCTCAAATTCCCTTTTAGAGTACACAGCTACAGATGCTCTTGATGTTTTCCTTTCATTTCACAGTCACATACCAAAAATAACAAGATCTAAAGAGGTGCCGGTGCCAAGAGACACTGAACGTTCACGCCAACCAGGGCAGAGTTTGTCCTGGCTGTGAACCCCTGAACTTCACCTGGGTTGACTTAACCCAATTTAGACCTCTCAGTCCTGTCTATGTTCTCCTTCCCTAGTTATAGGAGTGACACCAGTATCATATTTAACAAAGGGGGCACAGAAAAGAGTCTATGTCCTTTTCAAATAGAGCTGTAAACTGAAACTATAAGCTTTACTGCAGTGTTTCAAACCCAATGTTGCTCTTTGTCAAGTACACTTCGTGGCATCACGATTCAACGTGTGGTTGCACTTAGTTTAATTATAGAAGCAGTTGAGGGTGGCACTACATGTATGAACCGGATTGTACCATTTTTCTTCTCAGAGTTAGATTAGATATGAAGGTTGTGGTTGTGGTGTCCAAGTTCAGCCAAGATTTTGCATGCATGCGTCATATGATTATGACATTGTGGGTTTGCACCTCATTTCCTCTCGGTCTGTCCACTTTGCTTTCACTCCTCAATGTATTATATTTAAAAAACGGGGTAAGAGAAGCAATAAAATGAGCTGAATCTGAAGTGTGTATTGACTGTGAGACTTTGGCAGCCAAGCCTAAATTTTCCAACATCTTCACACAAAAGATATTTAATGCATCTCATGAATTTCAATAAACTGTGATCCAAGGGTGCTGATTCTCATTGTAAACTGTATCCAAGTAATTTCATCTGAGGTGGAAGAAACACTGAACTATTTGACTCACAAATATAATCTGTTACTGCCATTGAATAAGAATTTCTGGATTTATAGGTGGGATAGAAAAAACTACTTAATAATGATTACTGTGGTTCAGTAGAGAAGCTGTGGTAATAAAATAAGAAAAAGTTATTCCAAAAACTGATACATAGTGGGAATTAAGTTTTCCATATTGGTGCTCCTATCCAGTTCAATTTACAGTTACGGTCAACAGGTCATTTGGTGACCAGAACAAATCAACAACTATTGGATGGATATTACATTTTTTTAGACGGTCATGGTCCCCAGAGGATGAATGACTTGTGATCCACTGACAGTTTTTTAGTGACTATTGAATGGATTGCCATGACATTTGGGACAAAAATTCCTTATCCATGGATGACTTGTCATAATCGTGGATTCCATCATCAATTTGATTAATGACATTCACATTATATTCAACTGTACTTTGTGTTAAGTCCTAAATAGAAAATGTTAGCATTCTATGGTGAGCATTATACATGCTGAACATCAGCATACCAGTACTGTCACTGTGGGCATGTTAGCATTAGCATTTAGCTCAAAGGAGCCTTATCATTCTGAAAAGTGAAGCCCATGCGGAAGTACCTTAAATTATAGTCCTATTTAGAAAATAACAATAAAGCACAATATCCGGCACAGCCCCTTGTGTCCCTCAAGGTATCTTTGACAGAACAGATAAAATATAAAATAAGTTGTTGACACGGATCAAACTATGTCACTTAATTCCTAGGTGAGTCTCCTAGGTGTAGGCCTGAAAGCTCACTTGTGCCGTCATGCAGTGGAAAGATAGCTGATAAAGGCTGGGTGGTCTCTGGCTGCAGGCTGTCCAACCCATGACTCTTCAGAGACCATTCAATTCTAAACTGTAGGACAAGGAAAGAGAAAGAGGAATGTGTGCAGGTGTGTGTGTGTGTCTGTTTGTGTGTGGGGTGACTTAGATTGGGACAACATTATCTTCTCAGCCTCACCTGGTAATTGTGCCTCGTTCTGTTCAATCTAACTGTCCATTCCACTTAGTCACTCTAAGGCCACACGCACGCACGCACGCATGCACACACGCACGCACGCACGCACGCACGCACGCACGCACGCATGCACACTCATCACTATGTACAAAAACTGGTCGAATTAATATTTGTCAGAGATAGTCAGGACAGAACACACACAAATGCAGACTCATGATCCACACTCACAGAATCCACAATACACACCAAAAGGCACACACTCATCGCTCTCAAGCTGGGCAGAGTGGATGCAATTTTCCCCATAACCTACCCTCTCAAAACACACACACACAGACACACACACGCACACACACACACACACACACACACACACACACACACACACACACACACACACACACACACACACAGACCACTGCGTCTGCTCTCTGGCTCAGAGGATGAGGGGCTCCAATTAGCTGGTGCTGGCTCTTTACTCGCCCTCATTTCTTTCATTCTCTCTCACCCCCCCCCCCCCTTCTCGTGCTCACTCCCTCCGATCGCCTGGCTCTGCTGTCACAATTAATCGAGGCGCTACCACCTCCCACCGCCACAGACAGGCCTTGTCACCGCCGCTCAGCAAAGGTCAGAGCCTGGCAATTAAAGCTTACCACTGCAGGGGGGGGGGGGGGCTGAGGGGACGAACAGTAGCAGCACTGCACTAACCTCTCATCATGATAACCAACAAGATTAGCTGTGGGGTGCTGAGAGCTTGACACGCACATACAAACACCAATGAACGGCTTCCCTCTTGGATGCCATAGACAGTGTATAAGAAGTGGACGTACTTGGTTTGTTGACAACAGTTCTGAAGCCTTGAGTTCAGCATTTTGACCGTCGTCAACTTGTTTTTTTGCAACCAGAAGTGACATGAGAGGGTGGAGCTAAGTACAACCGAATGCGACCATAATGCTAAAATGGACTTTCATTGACTTAAAACACACCATGAAAGGGTTAAAAGACGTAAGACATGACAACGCCATGACAACGTTGTGGTAGCAACCTGCCATCCCAATGTAGCCACAACCTAAAATATACCCTGCATTAGGGTTTATTTTACTTCCCTTAAATGGGACCCTAATTTAATAAATTAACATCCTGATGTATTGAAGACAACTTTAAACTAGCAATTGAAACCAAAAACTCATGTTTACAATGTTAACTGAGGTAAAGTGTAATTTTATTTTCCATTCCAATCTGACTTCTTTTTTGCAACCTGAGGAGTCGCACCCTGCTGGTCATTAGAAAGAATGCAAGTTTAAACCACTTCGGCATTGGCTTCACTTTTCAGACCCGGAGGTTTGCTGCCTGATAAGCACTCACATCCCTGAGGTCAGAGGTCAACAGATACTTTAACACAGTGGGAGAGACACTAAAACACACACACTTCTTGCCAAACTTCCTCATCAACATGAACGTGACAAAGCAGATCTCATTCCTCTGTTTAACAGTCTGCCTGCCTCTGTCCTTGTGCTCCTCATCTCTCCTCCCCCCCCCCCCCTTGTGCTTCTCTCCTCCCGTCGCTCCCTTCAGCGCTCCTTCACTTCCAGCTAGACTAATCTGTGCCATCGGCCCCTCCTCTGCCATCCGTCAGAGCCCTCACATTGTTTTGACGTCTAGTTAATTCTGGCCCCGATGATTTATCAAACTCTTATTACAGCCTGCTGAAAGCCTCATTTATTGTCCTGATGTATGGTAATGATAGCCCCGCGCCACAGCCTGCCCTGAATCTTAACCAACGCACTTTTGTCCTCTCCTCTCATCTCTTCCCGTCTCTTTGGATCCCCCTTTCTCTTTCTCTCTCTCTCTCTCTCTCTCTCTCTGTATATATATCACTTCTGTGCTGTTGTCTTATCCTCAGTGGTTTTGCTTCATTTTTATCTTTGACTCTACACTGTCCCTTTTTGTGTTTCTGTCTAACTCTCTATTGCATTCTCTCTCTCTCTTCTCCCCCCCTATATTTTGCTATTTTTTCCACTTCTGAGCTATTCCATCAATGCCTCTTTTAATCTCCAGTGATATTGAGAAGTCGGTCATCTCCCGTTCCGTCTCATTCCACCTGTCTGTCCTGTTTTAAAATGAAAAGCCTTGATGCTGCCTGGGACCAAAGTGGAACACAGTCAAAGACGCTAAATATCACTGTCACAGACCTTTCTCCACCTGATATGGACAACCCACCCCAGCCGACACACACATCAGACCCATGGCCATTGAAAAAAGTAACTCGCTACCCCCTGAGGATAGACGTTTTACTCCTGCAGCAGATCATCAAATATCGCCGATCTAGAATTACCCCCGCGGCCCCGACACAAAAACAAAACACTCCTGCTGAATAATTCAGACTGCGGCAGGATCTTAGGGGCATTAGCCGTCGATGGAGTGCAATAAAAGCTGGTGAGAAATCAATGGAGCGAGACTATACCCGTTGTCCACAAAGCAAGATCCATCCCTAATGTGTCTGCAGTCATTTAAGTTGAAAGCTCGGTATTTGTTATGCTGATAGTGGATGTCTTCCTCTGTGATGCTCCAGCAACCGGTTTTCTATTGTGAGAGGATACGTTCAAAACTACATCGAAAAAACAACCCACTTTGAAAAGTTTGGTTTATCATCGCTCAAGCCTAATACAGCAAAACACAGATAATATTTTTACTTGGCTGAGGTGGATACGTTTTTTTTTCCTGAATTCATTGACAAATTATTTGACAAAAAACTAAAGTGAGAACATGTACTTGAAAACATAAGGAAATATACACAATAGTCTAAACATTAATTTGAATATCAAAAGAGACCATCTTTTGCTGCGTCTGTGGTAGTTCCCGCTACAGTAGGGGTCTCCAGGACCATGTTTTGCCCTGATGACACACACTCGCCTGGTAAAAAATGCCACCCTGCTTCATTCAGTACAGCCTTATTGGTCTAGTGTGACCTGTAGCTATTAGCTGTGGCTAATGTTAGCTAATAACAGCAAACTTTAGCCTGCCATTATGAATCCTACTTCACTGCTTTGTCTCTGCTTGTGGTCTCATTTTCTGCTCTTAGTCAGATCTCCTAATGATGATGATGATGAAGCATCTGACTCAAGAGCATCTTAGGACATAAAGGGAAATTCAAAGTGCAATTATGTTGTAATTGAAGGTTGCAAAGTCAAGCTGTTGAAGTCAAATCTGTATCGTCCTTTAAAAGCTTTTACACCCTCATTATTTCCTGGTTGTAGGTTGTTGTGCCAATGCATAAGGAAGTAACTGTGAGGAAATGCCCTTAGTAAATGATGAATTCTAATGAGATGATTTCTGTATGTCCAGCGAAGGCACTCAGACAAATGCTCTGGAGCCTGTTCAAACAAGAAGGTTTAAGGTGCTAATAAGAGTTTCCAATCGCAAAAGTTGTGGATGGTAACAATAGAGCCACTTTGTTTTCGGTTTCTTTAGACTTCCACAGATGTGAAAGTAAAATCTAGGAATCTGACTCACTAAAAGCTATCTTTTCTAAAGCCATGTGCCATCGACCGATGTAGGCTCCCAGTCTCTCTAGCTACAGGGTCTTGATCCTGCTGTTTACAGGATGGAAATTCTTGTTATTTTAAATATTTAAAAACATTACAAGTTTTTTTGCCAGGAAGGAAATATGTAATTTACAAATACTGCCAAATTTAGTAAAAGTTATGGATAAAACAGTGTCCTCTCATCTTTCCTACCACCCTCTCAGGGGCCTCCAGTGTCCTCAACCAACCCTGCCGCCCCCTGCGCTGTCACCGGGGGGCCTTTAAATTCTTTATTGGCCTGTGACATTACCTTAATGTCTCCGAGCATCTCATTCAAATAGAAGCTAATGAAGACTGAAGGCAGGGCACGCACTGCGGCCCACTACAACGCGAAACACATGTGGCCTCAGTGGCCGCTGCAGGTGTGTTTGTGTGTGTCTGTGTGTGTATACATGTGCGTCAGTCATGATCATGCTTGTGCATGAGAGCAGCCTTTAGTACAATTGTGAGCACATAGTCTTATGTGTGTGTGTGTGTGCGTCTAGGAAGTTAAGATTGCTGCTGATGCTAATGCCTCCTGACAAACTTGGGAGAGGGACTAACAGGGAAATTGAGATCATATCGGTAGACATGAAGACTCACTCACACACACACACACACACACACACACACAGACACCTACACACACACACACACACACAAGCACACACTGCTGTGTTATTTTTTCTTTCTCCTCCCACTCTGTCGCTCCTGAAGGACGTGTAGTGAGTGAGGTCAGGCATTAGTAGTGTTATCTGATGACTGTGTGCGTGTGTGCATAGGTGTGTGTGCGCGTGTGTGTGTATGTGTATGTCAGTGTGGTGGCCAATGCCATCTATCAGCCAGCTGTCTGCCAGGACTCTCCATTAGGCCTTGGACCTGAGTGATGGCTGTGCCGGTCCTCCACTCACCGCGCCACACGCCTATATATCACTCATGTACACACACACACACACACACACACACACGCACAAACGCACACACGCACACACGCACACACAATGACACCTTCACTCACACTCACACAGGAGCTGCCGGTGGAGCTGTAGTTGGATGTGACTGCACTATGACTTCATTAAAGAATATGTATTGTGCCATTAGGTGGCTGGGGGGGTCACCTTTAGTGTCTCAGCTAGCCTAACACACAATTCCCCTTTACACATGAAATCCAATCATCTCTCTTGCTCTCTTTTTTTTTCTCTATCGCTTTCCCCCCCTCTCCTCTAATGGATCCATCACCCCGTCGCTCTGCTCTCCTTGACCTAATTAAGGAAGAGACACCTGATCTTTCACCTCTCAAATGATGTCACTCGCTGGCTACTTTATCAACATCACCTAAACCTCCCCTCCCCTCTTTCTCCCCTTTTTTTTCATCCGCTGTCTATCACTTTCTCAGCCCCCCCCCCCCTTCTATCTTTTCTTCATGCTTTTCCCTTCTCTGTCCCGCCCTCGCCCTGCCATCCATTCATCTCACACCCTGCAATCGTCTCTCTCACCTTGCCGTCCTCCTCCTCCACTACTCCTCTTCTCATCTCTCCTCTCCTCAGCTCCTTATTGCTCTATCAATCTCTCTGGCAGAAGATCAATATTAGCACCGCGGCTGCTTTTCTTCCCTTCCCCCTCCACCCCTTTCTTCTCACTCTCGAGCCCGTCTCCTCGTCTGCAGGAGGATCTTTTTTAGTAGGACATGTGGCTCTCCATTAGCTTTCCTTCTCTGCTGTTAACCACCATCACTGTTTGACTGCCTGCTCTCTTTTGGCTGTTTTCAAAAGGGTAAACACCCACTTGTGCTTCATTTTCTCTGGGGTCCTGTTTCCTCGTCTGCAGGAGGATCTTTTTTAGTAGGACATGTGGCTCTCCATTAGCTTTCCTTCTCTGCTGTTAACCACCATCACTGTTTGACTGCCTGCTCTCTTTTGGCTGTTTTCAAAAGGGTAAACACCCACTTGTGCTTCATTTTCTCTGGGGTCCTGTTTTCTTTCCTACATATTCCATATGGTGCTTTTGAATTATTCATGACATGAGTGTATTTGCACCTCCTATGTTTGTGTTTGAAACACAGTGTCTATGAGTTATGGCTTGACAGACAAGAGTTTATATTATAAAGCGTAAAAAGAAATCTAATATTTTATGTTTTGAATTTTGTTATTGTATTTCTTTATTATATTCAAAATGTATCATCTAAGGTTAAATCATAAATGTCATCATTTGATCTATAGCTTTGAGCTTATTCACATTTAATTCACGTCAATACAAAGAAAGCACATTAACAAAACAGTCCAGAGTGAAAACATACAACCAAGTTATACAAATAAAGAACACACAACATAAACCATACAAAGCTACACACAATAGCACATCACAAATGTATGATCGAACAGTAAGTCATGAGGTTCATAAGACAGAATTCAAGGTCAAGTACAGACTTTTAAGATCTCCTGTTGTAAAACTAATCAGCTATCATTCTAAAATTAGGCGTACTAATAATAAAATATATCAGTATTTGTGGCAGTCATGACCAAAAAGCCCCCGAGCCTGCGGCAGGTGCCAAGTTACAAAAATTCTGAGGTGCTTGACATAACCAAAATAGTAAAAAGTAAGTCAAATGTATTTACTAGTATCTGCTTTCTACAGACATAATTCACAATGGTATTATAACATGAACGAAAACATAGAAGATGAAGTGACAACAAAGGCCACACGATTAAAAAGTGAAATATAGATACAAATCATTTATTTAAAAAAAAACAAAAAAACCAATATGCAGCGAAAAAAACACAATAAAAAACACAAATAATTCATAAAGTGATGACCTGGTGTATACAGCTTACGGACACGTCTGTCTAAACTGGTATGTCTCCAGCTGATTTTAAATGATTCTTCAATGTCAGTGCACAGTAAGGCTGCCAGTAAAGAGTTCCTCAAAAGGTCGAGCGCCACAGGTCTTAAGGCCGAGATGTGAAGACGGACAGAACATTTTACGTTTGACCTGAGCGAGCGAGCTGATCAATGAAAACAGCCGATGACGTCATTTTTGGTTCACGACCATGAGACGCAACGGCGAGCATAAACCTAGTTTTAGAAAGGCTGAACGTCCATACATCCATAAGACAAATCTACAGTGTCAAAAACTCCGCCGACATGTCTGGTACCAAGGTTTGACGGACAGCTGTGTAGTAACACACCGTCAGTCAAGTCGTTTATAGATGTGCGTGTCATCTAAAGGCCTGTAACGTGCACCCTTAAGGTGACCTCTCTGGTTGTGGCGTAGCATCTCAACCTTCTGAGACGGGCGGCAGCACGTGACATCCGTGCCAAGGCAGCAGTCAGACAGGCTGCACTGCCAGCCTTTCCAATTACAGAGACATTAGCAGGCAGCGAGCGGCAGCTAATTTGACAAGCTGAGATGATGCCCATTCACATCCACCCTGCTTCAGTGGCCCAGGGTAAATATTTCCCCAAGCTCAGTATAAATAGAAAGACAATATTTGAACAGCTGAGAGGAGAGACAGAGAGCGTGAGGAAGGGAAGGAGGTGAAGAGGAACTGAAGGAGAGATCTTAATCCTTTATGTATACATGTGATACATATTCATAAAGTAGTTGGTGCTTAAGGTGAAACTGGAGACAAGCTGCACAGGAGAGGAATGCTATTATATAGAGTTGAGTCTTTTGGACTAGAAGATGGCTATTGTTGAAACTGGGTTATTGGTGTTTTGACTGTAATAAATTTGGGGATATTGGATTTAATAAATAGGCAAAGAGAGCTGAGCTGAAACCAAGCATGAGTGTATCTCTTGTTATTATTGGACTGAGGTGAAAAACACAACGGCAGCTTCCACAACCACACCAGAAGGAAATCCATCCATCCGGGCACACATTCTGCAATAAACAAAGGCTTTGGTCTTGTGTCTCTCAGACGGACACAGAAGACAACTAATGCATGTCGTTATAACCCCTCGGCCTGACTGCTGCTCTTCAAAAGAGCTGCTGGCGGCCTTCTGGGCGACTTGTTTATGAGGCCGCAGTGCGAGTACTGACGAAGACCAGACAGAGAGCACATAACATAACGATTGAGTTGATGGTTTTTTGTTAGTTTTTAAATCCCAAAATGGCCTGCCATCTCTCAGACGTGTTATATATAGTTTATTTATGTAGTTTTTAGTCTAGCTACATTATTGTATAACAAAAAGGAACTACAAAATAAACTTGAGTTCAGTACAATCTAATGCAATACAATACAACTGTACAGCAATAAGTACTAAATTTATCAATCCATTTAGTTTTCCCTACAATATCCAATTCTGCAATATAACGTCTACTGATAAACTGATAACGTCTAAGCATATTGAACCTTTCACAACACTTTGTGAAGGAAAGATCATCATCTCGGTTAAATATTTAAAAAAGTGACTTTAAGCATGCTTGAATTTTATTAACATTAAACAGAAACTGCAATCTTTTCTCAACCTTAAGAGTGTAATTATAGTTGAATACATAAATGAATGAATTAACAATGCAGACAAAATACAGAACATTGTCACAAAATAGGGTTATAGGTCTGAGGTGGTGGATGATCGACTCCAGCACACGGATGGTGTCCTCGTCCTTTGACTGTCCTCACAATGGGAGCCGATGCTCAGTATTGTGCCATGCTGGGCCATTGTCCTGTCATATGGATGGATGAGGCAGAGAGCAGCAACAGAGGCCGTGGCCAGCTCTATTATGTATTACATTCTGCTTGTGCACGCACTCTGTCTCCCCATAACACCCAACCCCTCCACCTCGCCACACCGACAGACCGGCAGCCAGAGAGACTGACTGTCAAGCAGAAACGCTCATTGTTCCCTCGGGGTCTCCATTGATGCTGCCAATCACTTTATTTACTGCCTTATCAATGCCCACTCCCACCTCTCTCCCTGTCGGTCCAGACGCCGATCGATCCGCGTGTGGCTGAGTGCACGGTCGACTGAAAGTGTGCGAACGCAGGAAAACACACAATGATAACATAAAAAAAAACATTAAGACACACACACACACACACACACACACACACACACACACAAACACAGATGGACCGCCGGACAATCTCAGTGAAAGACAGGTGTCAGTGGAAGAAAGACAGGAGTGATGGAGGTGATGGAGAGCCAAAAGGAGAAAAGAGATGTCAGAAAACTGGCAGGCGACTGATGACGGCATTGAAAACCCTTCACTTACCAGTCAGTGACCCACATAACACCGACCCGCACATTGCTGAGGCGTCTGTTGTCGATGCTTACTGGCCACCAGTGTGATAGAAAGACATTTGGCAAGGGTCAAGGGAAAGGAGGATATGATGGATGTGCCGCTCTGGTTAAGTATTCTGTAGATGTACCTATCAGTGGATGTGTAAAGGAGTAAATAGTAAATGACAAGCCACCTATTTTCTGTAAATTGTTATGACTGAGGTCAGAGTTGACCAATGTTTGTATTATGCTACCTCGCTGCCTGGGCATGCATCACTACACTCCCAAGACATTTCTTAAATCTAAAAAAAGAACAAAAGGAAGTGGAAAGCCCACACTCATTTAAAAATGGGAGGATACAGTGTGTGAGACAAATACCAGAAACAAAGAGGAGAGGATGTGTGTGGGAGTGGAGGATGAAAGGAGTGGGATGGGGATAACAGAGAAATCCTGAGATGATGATTGATGGTTTCTATGGGAATGGAGATTCACCTGGGAGCGTTTTCCCATGACACTGCCAAACCATGGCTAGTGATGACTCAGCAAACGTCCTCTCCTCTGACTGGTCTATATAAATACTGCACACGTCCCACTGGCTGATTAGGTGTTATTGTATCATTTAGTTTGAATGTACACACTCTTGACGTTGATGTAACCCAGCATATATTTTAGTTTGGCAATAATGAAAAAAAGTTAAATAAATAATTGAGAACATTCGGCACATTTAGAAACACAACACACACAACAGCTGGATCACACTCATCATACAGATGTGTATAATGCAGCCAGGACATCCATAAACATAATACTAAATCTAATCATATGTTACGTATCATTGTATGACAATACCTTTACTACGATAGAACTAACCATACTATAACAATACCAGCCTGCAATATGAATAGGAAGATATCACTATATATATAATAACTACATATTTATAACTACAAATTATTATATAACTATACAACTGTACAATAACTTTATATAATACTATATGACAATGATGATCAAACTATGCCTCTATAAATCTATGATTGACAATAATTGCATGTCTAACTCTAACAACATCATTTTACTGTATACCTGTGATCAACTATATCTATAAATAAACCTATATAACTATATAACAACTAAACTATAATATGAATACTATTGTATAATATGTATAACAATTACAATGTTGTAACTATACGTTGTAACATATAAAGCAATAACAATATAGCTATAAAACTAATGGCAATATAACTCTAATTTAACTGTTAGTATATAAATATGTAATTATAATAACATGTAGTTACATAACTACAAAACAGACTATATAACAAATATATAAATATGTAACTATAACTATAACATGATGAAGATACAACTTTACAACTCAAACAACATTATATGTTAACTATATAACTGTAATGACAATATCACTTTAACAATAATAACAATTATGTAATGACACACCTATATAACTATAACTATATAACAAAGATAAGATGACTGTATAACAAATATATAATTATGTAACTACCGGTATACCTATTCAAATCGAATGACATTACTATATAACTATAACTATGTTATGATAAAGATATAACTATACAACTGTAACACCATTACTATATAACTATGCACTCCTCACCCCACTTCACCCCTCCTCACCCCCCCTCACCCCCCCACATTACTGGACGTCCTGCGTGAGAGTCCAGAGTGTGAGCTGTGCTTCGACTTTAAGACTCTTTGCATAAAGGCAACTACAAAAAGGAAAATGTCATGTTCAGTTAGATTTAATTCTATTTACAAAGAGATATTCACATGTTCTTGATTTGTGGCTGTGGGCCTCAAATCTCTTGTTCGCTGTTTCTCTTTCTCCATCTTTCAGTTTCACTTTAATTCACTATTCATTACGGGCATTTTATATTAGCATTTACTGAATAGCCAAAACATTTTTAAAAAACAGTTAAATAACAGAATACAAATGTGACATAGAAAGGGTAATATAATGGTAACCGTCTGTTTCAACTTGTTTGACTTGCTGATGCTTATTAGATTTGAGTCTGCAGTGTCTCAGCAAAAAGAAGAATTGGCAGGAATATTCACACATTGAATCCTGGAGAGCAAAGTAATTGTCTCTCTGTCTCTCTCTCTCCCTCCCCCCCTTTCTCTCTCTCTCTCTCTCTCTCTCTCTGTTCCCATTCTGTGTTATGACTTATTTGCTCTGTGCTGCCAGTGATCTTCCTCAACTCCTGCCGAGTTAATTCCTCCACGGTTAATAAATCAGAACTGACATACAAGCGGTGGCTTGGCTCGAATCTGGATGAACTCTGATTAAAATCGTTTGTTTAACTCTGCAGTTTCCAGCCCCGCCGCTAACTTCCTGACATCCCACAACACTGCAAAGTTATGAAGTTGGTGGGATGTTGGATGAATATGTGTCCTTGTCTCCCTGGTTGCGTGACAACAACTGCACACGCACCATCGGGGTCCTGGATAAAGTAAGCGGCTCATCTCTCATACATGAAATAATAACTTCAATACTGGCCGTTATTAGAAAAAGATATTTGATAAAAAAACAAAAAACAAGATCATGCGGAATGCAGCACAATGTCTTCTGGCAAAATGCATCAAAGCGCACATTCCTGGTCAATTTATTTGAAACATAAAACGCTGTATTTCGACAGTTTACATGACAACGTCTCAATGAAAAATTAAATAATTGCAGCCGTAAACATTTTTCCATGTCTCTGACCAGCATTCCCCTCCCTCCCACCCGCCCGTGGCGTACTTCTTGATCCCGAGGCCACATCGCTCTGACGCAACCTTTGCCACGTTTTCCGCCTAGCGTCCACGCTACTGCGGCATTTTAAAAACCATAAATCAGAAATGTTTGACAACACTGCTGAAGCTGGTTTGGATTGAAAACTCTGAGGCTGCTTGAAGTGTGGACGGGCAGAAACGGAGATCTTTGAAAGCAATCATGCAAACAAACACCCACGTTGGCTTCTGGATTGAGTCTTATTGTTACCACGTGTTTTTCCCTGATTTGTAACAACAAACAACATCCGTTAACCAGTGGGTAATTTCAACATGGATGACCAATGAATAGCGTTAATGACGCTTGTTTTCTCTGCGAGCAGCTGTTGTGCAGTGAAATTCTGCATTTAATTATGTTACGACGAATTATTTATTGGAGTGCTTCGTGACAATTCCCGTGTCCAGCAGCTTTATGGTCATGTGATTTGCTTTGTTAGGCTCCACTGATTGATGCTCGTGTGAGTGAACCTCTGGATTTCAAAGACTCATATATTTGTGCGTGTTTGACACAACTCTACATAAGATAGTCATCTAAAGTGTCTCTGTGGTTTCCTTTAAACATGCTGCCAGTTTGCAGGATTCAAAAAGTCATCTATGTCTGTGCTCATGTATCACATTACACCTTTCAGAGAAGTCAGTTCCAGACTGATACATCACAATTTCAGTTCAATTGAAAATAAAGTTTATTTTCTCTGTTCCATTTGTCAGTTTCAGACGGTTGCTCGTTCCTCTGCAGCCCACCCGGCCTCGAGGCCGTGCTGTCTCTGCTGCCCCATCGTGCTGCCAGCGCAGCCCGATGCCGAGGGCTCCCGCCTGCCCCTGCAATGGAAAGCAGATGGCCGGTCCTCTGACGGCAGCCGGCTGCAGTCAGCAGTCCAGGAGAGGAAACTTCTCATTCGCCATCATCCATCATCGGGCCGGGAGCGGTGGGAGGAGAGGGGGAGGAAAGACAGAGCAACGCCTGACACCCGACGTCTGGCCTCTTTCAAACGCCTTTGCATGGCACATTCATGGCTCGCACTCGTACACACATGTGAAAACAAACGCACGCACACACACACATGGAACGTGGATGCTCACACTCACGCACGCACGCACGCACACACACACACACACACACACACACACACACACACACACACACACACACACACACACACACACACACACACACACACACACCATTGAATACATTCTGGCTCACGTTTTCTGTCCTTTCATTAGTGGTATTATTCTTTTCTGCACCGGGTTGGTTGTGAAAGGTCTTTTCTGGTTGTGCTTCCCATTGGGGGGGGAGGGGGGGGGGGGAGAGAAAGAGAGAGAGAGAGAGTATGTTTGTGTGTGTGTGTGTGTGTGTGTGTGTGATTTCTTCTATGTCCAGTGGTGTCCATGCCGTCCTCTCATTAGACCCCACCAGGTCCAACATAACTAAATACAAAGAGTAAGTACAAAGAAGAAGAGTAAGAGAGAGAACCCATAGTGAGTTATGTACCTGACAGCTGAGGATCATTAATCACTGTCAGACTTGAAAGGAGAGGAGGGAGGACGAGGTGGAGGAGGTGTGGGTGGCATTTGACTTGGCATACACGCACACACACACACACACACACACACACACACACACACACACACACACACACACACACACACACATTCTGTTTCACACATTCTTTCACAGACCTCCTGTGTCTCTGTGCCCCAGTTCAATTCAATTATTCCACATGAGAGATGAACAGTTTTCTCAAAACATCAAAATAGGGTTGAATAAAAATGATAAAAGAAAAACTGAAGGAAAAATACCCCAAAAAACACATGCACACCATTGCTCATGAACATGCCGGAGGCCCCTCGTGTCTGCGAGCCGCTGACACTAATAAGGGCTGTTGAAGGTTTGACTCCTCGCGGCAGGCCGCCACTGCACAGCAGGGACGGCCATTCACAGCCTGTCAAGCCTCCCCGCAGCAAGAGGCAGGCAGAATGTGGGACTCTCACAAAAGAGATGACGGCGACACAGTGACTTCAAATCTCAGGCATGCAGGCACGCACAAAAAGACAGACACACACATACACATCCCTGTCATCATCATGCAGCGGGATAGCAGCTGGCCTGTCCGATTGTCAGTCACACTGATGAGACTGCTCAGCTATGTCCAAGTTCTGTCCGGCCTCCTTCCCGAGCTAGACTACACAAATAAATACAGAAAGAAATACAGAAAACAAATGTTTCCCATCATTATTTGACTAATGAAAGCTCGAAGCCTTCCAATCAAAACTTTGCTATCTCGGTTTCCGTAACTCAAATAATTATTGCGACAACCCTGTTACCTAGAAATCATGTTTGTATCTAACTAATTTCTGAACGTCACATACCCCACGAAATGCCCCTCAAAATGACTCACGAAATTAGATAACATTTGGAAAGTCTAAAATAGTTGCCCAAGTAAAGTATTTTACCCCCATTCAAGTTAGCATAGGGCAAAACCAGCGGTAACAAAAAGTAGCGCGCAGCAGTGGGATGGCAGACATGTCGTATATACTGTATCTGTACATATTTAATCAACCCCTCGCCCACAATTTTATCGCGATTGTGAAACCTAATTTTATATACCTGCTCACTTTTTAATCACATTTTGACATATGTTCTATGGTGTGACATTTGTGATGATCAGAATACTTTATCCACATTGAATTGACTGCTGTCTCACAAAGAGTCCGTCTTTAGTTGAGAAGGAGTCCAACACTGTCTCTGCTGGACATGATGGCTTTTAGCCAAAAACCACAGCTCAGCCTCCCAGACACTTCCCGTAAATCCACAGCTGGCAGTGTTAAAACCTCAATACAATGCTCTTTACAGATTATGTCGTTGTACTTTTTACACAAACACAAACTTCCACTGAGTGTTTGGCCAGTTTCACAGCAGGATAGCGGTTACATTGCATTACGTTTCATTTTTATTGTTGAGCCAGGCCCGTAGAGATCACCCCCGCAGCCCCCGCACCGCGGGGGGGGGCCTCACAGGGACAGGGGGCCTCGCGTGGCAATTTTTAATTTTTTTTAATCCAACACTAGCCAGCGGACTCGGCCGTATTGCGGCTAAGTGTCGGCTGACTCGGCTATGTTCCGGCTCGATGCGGCCAAATGTGAGCCACCTTTGGCACATTTCACTGTTGCCATGTCTGGCCCAGGTGTAGCTATTACGGACATGGGCAGATTCTGTCTGAGACATGGCAACCGGTTTATCGGTTTATCGGTTTATCGACTCTGGCTGATGATGGCTGCCGAATCTGGGCCGAATAATTTAATAAATAAATAATATTACATTACGTAATAACATTAAGATATCCCTCAAAGTTGTCTCTCTCATATAAAGCTACACAATAAAAAAAAGTATTTTAAACTGGCTTTATAAGTTTTAAATAATAGTTGTAAAGGCAATCGTATCAGGCAACCACTAGGACCTCCTGCTACGCGGACTGGTGTTATTGTTGGGCCGCGATGTATTCTGGGAGAACTACGAGGACATTTCTCTTGAGGAAAAATGAAACGCACATTTAAAAGTGGTGCCCAAAAGCGGCAATCAAAACAGAACATTTCTGAATTAAATGCCAAACTTCCCAAAATTACAAGTCTTTTTCGACCAGCTGGTGAAGGATGCACTCATCTGCCAGTAGAGACGGGTATTGTACTGTTTGCTATAGCTAACATTACCACGTAGCTAACGTTATACTTTGACAGCTGTACTGCTCCGTCTATGTGTTGTGCTTGAAAATACATTAACCTTATTAAACCTATGCTCTCACTATACCCCCTGCGCCCATTATCGGACACGGGAAAAAAACACTGTTTTTTTTAACGTTTCCTTAATTATCTCCACAACCACATCGTTGTTTAACTTCATTTCACGTTGTCCAACACTGCAATAATAAAAGTAACCGTTAAGTAAGAAAGGTCATTTTCCAAGCTAAAACTGATCAAAACATATCTCAGAAGCTCCATGTCACAAGAGAGCCTGTCATGTCTGGCCATCCTTAGCATAGAGAATAAACGTGAGCGCAGTTTAGATGTAAAGAGCGTGGTTAAAGACTTTGCACACAGATTTGCTAAAAGACGCGCACATGTGTATTCAAATGGTTATTCTGCAGGGGGGCTTCATGTGTTTCCGTTACGGCACTGAGTTGAGCTACATCCCTGTCATCACCAATCCTTATTTAAATATAAGATGATGATGTCTATTATCTCACAATTTAAATACAGTAATAGCTGTGAGGATATCTTTACTGTGATTATGGGGTATGAGGCTGTTGCTGATAGACTTCGTTATGCATCTCTAATACCCATAATGACGCTAAAGAATGCCCTCCTGGGTATCACGGAGATTATACAGTATAAGGCTTACCAGCGAGTTGTCTGAAGCCAAGTTGTGTACATACAGAAGAATAGAAAACAAGACAACAATAGAGCACGGCTTGGTGTCATGCATTCCAGAAATGGGCACGCAAAACAATGTAGTGTGTTAAATGGGCAATAACAGGAGGGCCTGGTGTTACAGAGGCAGTCTTTCAACCACTTCTTAAACATGCCCTACTTAAGTGTCCCTCATTAAGACACAGAGACACAACCAGCTTCAGAGCTGCAGATTTGTAGCTGACCCTGCTTGACAACGTAGATATCAACGTTTTTGATAGCTGTTAAATACACGACTTCATTGCAGCAGAAGCTGCAATAAATAATGTTACTGCACTGAACATGTTGTTATTCAGTGGTCCCAAATCTTTTTAGAGGCATTGTCTACTTTGAGCCTTCATAACACACTCTAAGACAGCACAGACGCATTTTTCCATCTCAGATTGTCTTTTAAGGATGTCTCTAAAGAAGGTTATTCTGGTGGAGGTATGCAGACAGTTGAGTGAAGACAGCCCTTTCAAGTGTTCGAGAACAAAATGGAATAAAAAGAGAGGTCGGAGATTCTTTACATCCGAAGGGTTGAGTGTTGGATTCTATAAAAGAGGGTTCACTCCAGCCGTATTTAGAGTGTTAGGAAAACAACCAGTTGTCAAAGAGGTATTGATGAGGTGATTGAGGAAAGGAAGGAGGTCGGGAGTGATAGACTGAGAAGGCAAAGGGAGGGGGGGCGTTAAGGTCAAAAGGCCAGGTGGTTGGTTAGTATCTCATTGGGAGGGAGGGGTGAGTAGGATGTTGGAGTGGGAGGTGAAGCGGTAGGACAGGTGGTTTTTACAAAGTAGTAAACCACCGCTTTACAACTTGAATGTCAAAGTTCACCTATCTCAAGTATTGCGGCTCACGGTGACAACATTCATGCTCTGTGTAAACCATTTTACAAGGAAAAAGAAATAAATAATTAGTTGTTATGGTGCCGTCTGCCTTATGGCTCAGTCTGTTCTGGGATGGATGTGAAATGGACTGCAGTGGAGGTCTATATGAGGAGCAGTATGAAAACAGAAATAACAGGGAGAGAGAGCCAGGCCAGAAAATGCACACTCCCCTACTGGGTGGCAGCGCTGATTCAACAGCAGACAGACCCAGAGAAGGATCATCTGTCTCCATTATGGTCTCCCTACAAATCATCTACATTTCCCCTCTTCTCCTCTGCTGCCCACAAGCTCGTAAAGCTAGCTTTTCCATGCTGCTTTTGGCAAAAGGTGCGAGAGAGACGTCCAGTGAGGTGCATTGTGGGTGGTCGAAGGTTGTACGAACCGATGCATACAGACACACACACACACACACACGCGCGCGTACCGCATATTATTCAGTTTCGACGGAATCGACCACAAAACTGCTATTCTTACCAGAATGATACATGTGCAGCTTTTTCTTACAGCTGAATAAATGCTGCTGAGGGATTACAAGTATCTGGGATGTCTGCACTTCCCACGGGTCCTCTCTTCTGGTTCTGGTTCTGGTGTTTGTGCTTTTCCTGCACATTTCAGTCTGTTTCTGTCACGGAATAATGGAATTACTTTGTTAAGGTGAAATTAAAGTGGTTTGCTTTTGTATGTGTAAACTTGATTTGAGTTGAACAATTGAGTAAGGTAAATCGAAGAGGTTCAACCTTTGCAATAACTGTGTGATATTAAAGAATTATGAGATATTAAAAGCTACCATATTTTTTCTGTTGTAGCCTGAAAACTATAAAGAACACTTAAAACTAATTGTCCCCGACTGACAGGCTTCTAATTATTCCTACAAGGCTGCTGTCTTTCATTTCTTTCAAGCAATTTACCATTCAAGGCCCACAAAAAGATGTATTCTTCATCATTCATATTAACTGCTACACTAATTCAGATGCAAAACTATTTCTCTGCCTCACACCCCAGGGGTCATACAGCTGGTTATCACTTTAGAGGGCTTCAAATTTCAGCAACTTTTGGTTTTTATTTTGGCCTTATTTCCTGTGTATTTTAAATGAAACTGCTACTATAAGTAAATATTGCCCCCAGTTGCACCATGTAATGATACTGTGGAAAATAAAACTGTAGTTTAAAATTGAGTTCTCCAGTAATAAAGAGCTGTGAATTTGACACAAAACCAAAGAGTGAGAATAACTGGAAAAGATATCTTCTGGACACGTCTTCCAGGAAGAGACAGTAATTTCCAAGACGCATTTTGCTATGATCACAGCCGATGAAAAGACATTCCAGATTCTTTTTGCCATAATTGATTATTCTTATTTTCAAGTGAGCGTTTCAAGTCTGTCTTTTTGTTTCACAACAAAGCTATTCACACTCCAAAACAGTACCAGATGGATAACAAGCTTTTTCTCCTCATAAGCGTAGTTTGCCTTCTCTGGTGACCTTTGCTAGAGTACTTGAAATGTTCCGCCAGATCACACATTTGAAATGTCTTTTACGTTAAGTATATTTAATATACAGATGTACTTGATTCATTGATTTGAGAGTAGGCCGAACCTTCTTTTAAAGAGGCTAAATTCTAAATTCAGAGCATGCCTATGATTGAGAGGTTGAGGAATGAGTCGTTAGTCACTCTGTAGGGACTTGAGTCATTAATCAGTGAAGCTAACATCAACCACTCTCTTTTCCTAAACCTAACTAAGTGGTTTTGTTGCCTAAACATAATTTCCTGTGAAGACGGAAGTTTATTTTGAAAGGACACTTTATATGGGAGGTGAACAGGCCATGACCCAACAGATTAGCAGACAATAAGGGTATAATGTTTCAAACAGGCGGAGCTTGTAATGCGTCATCTTTGTTGTCGAGAATCTTTAATGCAGTTGCATTGGAAATGTGACCTCAAGTTCACGGAGGCGCTACTTTTAATACAGTCAGATCTTGATCTGTGTTCTGGAAATCATGTACTTGGAATTGATGCAGAAACATGTTCACATGGACACTTTATTGTACACTGCTGCGGCATCGTCTACTCAAATCACCTGCCGTTCAACACTTCAAACACATCTTTTTCTTGATGGACAATCTAAACAGGAATATCATGCTCAGGATGATGGTTGGCTGGTTTAAAAAGATCCAAATCAGGCCTCAAAACACATGCTAACTAACACACATGGTGTAGACACACACACACTCTCACACACACGTTTCTATAGGGCTGTTGTTGCTGTGAGCAATTACAGCTCCTTATCTAACAGTGAGGATAATGAGGTTACACAGAGAGCAAATTCTATCATGTCGGCATAATGAGATTTGGGCCCGTGTCTCACGTCCTAGGGTCGAGAACAGGGACGGGGACGGGGACGCACACCAATACACACACACACACAGACACGCACACGCACACACACGCACACACACACACACACACACACACACACACACACACACACACACACACACACACACACACACACACACACACACACACACACACAGCGTTCTTATCTGCCCCACCTCGCATCTCTGTCTGACATTCAGGGGAAATTGCATTCAGGCTCAGTGTGTGATGCAGTGTGTGAATGACTGAGGCTCTCCCCCTCTTTTCCTCTCCCTGCATTCCCCCCGAACCCCATACCAGTCTCCCCCCTTCATGTTCTCCAACAACCCCACCACCACTTCTGACAGGCTGTTTGATTTATGA
The DNA here is from genome assembly GCF_009769545.1 of Cyclopterus lumpus. Lineage (NCBI taxonomy): Eukaryota > Metazoa > Chordata > Actinopteri > Perciformes > Cyclopteridae > Cyclopterus > Cyclopterus lumpus. The sequence goes on from NC_046974.1 coordinate 8,372,660, forward strand.
CTCCAATTCCCCAGTGCAGACACATAGACGCAGGCCACACTCCCAACTATATGTATGTATTTTAGTTTCCCCCACAGCTCTCTCTCCCCTCTCCTTGGCTACACTTCTCTCTACCTTTAGCTCCGTCTCTATCTGTTTCTCTGTTCTCTCTCTCTCTCCTTCTAACACACAAACAAACATACAAACACACAACACACACACACACACATATATCCTGGGTGTGGTGATTGATTATCCTAGCAGGACTGCCTGGTGTATTTTTGATCCTTTTGAAATGTAATCTGTGAGCAGTGCGGGGAGCGTCTCGTCACACGTGTGCATGCACACACACGCAAACATACACACACACTCGACACATTTGGCGAAATTTGAGCGTTTTGGATAGGCAGTGCAAGCAAGAAGTGCAGGGATTTTTTTTTGCACCATTTTTCAAGTTGTATACACAAACAACTTCATCAAACGTTGTAAAGTAAAATGGGAACAGAGCAACTTGCAAAGCAAAGTACTTCACTTTGTGTACAATCACAAGTAAAGCTGAATTCTGAGACGACATGCTCGGAGTGCTGATTGACATCATAATGGCAGCCTGGGATCAGGATTCCAGGACCAGGGCTGAATCTGGACTTAAAAACATGAACAGCACATAGTCGTACCTCCTCTAACTACCAAACAACCTACACTGTCTCCCTGGGGCTGCTCAGTGGTCACAACTGTGTCTGAGTGTGATTCAAGCACCAAGTGTTTTGGTCAATTGTTTAAAGTGTGCATTTTGCAGTACCATAGCTCATAGTTCTAAAATAGGCAATACAATATGCACAATATGAAATTCAGTAATTATATAACATTTACTAATCTGGAAAATGCTTCATAACCGTGATGATTTGGGGGTCAGCTTGTTGGCTGTGTTCACTGGAGTTTCACGTAGCGTTGACATGAGGTTGGCCGCTCGGTGGGCTCTCTGCTCCAGTGCGCTTCAGCTCGGCTCAGGGGCTGGAGTTGGAGTTGGGGGAGGCAGCCACCAAAAGAGGAGAGAGTCGCCTCATGGGAACTCCAAAGTTGTCTTTTTTTACATGTTAAGCTAACGCTCATAAATCATCGGCATTTTGTTCAAAGTTGTCAGGTCTGTGAACCTGTAGCTTCACAGTGAGGATGGGAGTTCTGGACAGCAAAGAGCTCCAATATGTGTCTGGCTGCGTCTTAAACCACAATGTCCTGTTTTCTAAGGTGTTACACAAGGGTGTGGAGGATTTGGAGGTGTTTAAATGCATCTTTGGCACGAGTCAGAGTAACAAAAGTAATGTAAACAGTAATTGAACTCAACACTTTTTTCCGTTAAGTAATGTTAAATCCTCCGCCTCACTTATGGGCAGATCATTGTTGATTATTTTATTATCTAACAGTGGGAATAAGGGGCCAGCAGTAATGGAAGGGAAAGGTTTAGAGGCCCAGGCTAATATTCAACAGGAACATCCATTTCCGGAGGCTTTCCTGCTTGAGGGCAACCTACGCAAACTCTGTTTTCTGTTATACTACTGCTGCTCCTACTATTAGCGCTACCATTAACGTAAAGTAAGTCTAAGAACCTCATCCTTGAAACAGCACATCTTTATGGTTTGTCTAAATGATGATGTTCAGAACATCCTGTGCACTCGTGCAGCTGCATATGACAATGCATGAAACAGATATTTATACTGGTAAATGCATGTAAACACACTCAGCAAAAAGTGGACAGTGGAATGCAAGACGACGACAAAGCCTCCTTCTTACGATCTCTGTCTCTACTTTGAAATGACCTGCACACACAAACAGCCATGATCTTGGATCAGTATCCCCCCCCACACCCCCCCCCAAAACCTTTCAAACTGGGGTGTGTCTCAGCTCTTGTAATAAATGAGATATGAAATAATAGAGCACTGAGTGTGTACGCGCGTGTGTGTTTGCGTGCGCTGAAAGATGCGTCGATGGCTGATCTGTGTTTAGTCCCCCAGGTCATCGATCATCGGCAGGCACTCATCAATAATGGGCCCTATATCTGTCTGTCTCTCAGCGGGGGACTGGGAACACAAAGAGACATCCATGGATCAAACACAAAAGGGACCATTACACACAACCTTATCAATACTCTATCCAGAGAAACTACTTTTCTTCCTCTCTCATGGGAAAGATCTGTTGGCTGCCCAATTAATAACAGCTAGAGCCATTGATAGAGTTTGTCAAGGCTTACACAATCGGCAACTGAATTAGTTTTATTTTGTCATTCTTTAGTATGTGTGTACTTTATTATGATCACACACACATTATCACACACTTTTATATACATGAATGTGAAGGATTCAGGTGAACCATTGTTTTAATCATTAACTTCATTCATCGTTTGGTTAACTGATGATTGTAAATGTAGATTGTAAGGACCCAGTGTAGAGGCGAAATGCTGCCCCCTATATGTTTGGAGCCATATCGTACACATTGCACCTTTAAGGACCTCTGTACGAAAACCAATCTAAACAGAATTGGATATGATCGAGGATATTCAGAGTTGTTTCCCCTTTATATTATAGTGACCCAAGGCTACCACTTACACTCCACCAGACAAAAGTGGTTTGACCTGACCAAATAATTGCTGAACCATCTTTAGAGGCCTTGTGGTTTCATGGCTAAAAAAAGAGTCTGCACATGTAACATAATGTATCATCTGTCCATGTCTAAGAGCGCCTTTGTTAGTGTACGGCCAAACATGTCTGACAGTGGATTGAATGCAACATTCATGTGCATGTATGCAGACACCAAATAGAGCATAAACAAAATGGCATGTGCCTCCACTGTCTGATTCTGGAGTATATTATATATATATATATATATATATATATATATATATATATATATATATATATATATAGATAGATAGATGGCTCTTTAGAAACCAATGGGAGCCAGAAACCACTGAGTTTTGAATGGCAATGTGGTTGCCAAGACACAAGAATGTCACGGTCATTGTATTGTAAAAGCAGGGTGTGCAAGTTTTTACACATTTCCAGAAAACATGCAAGACCACACTGATGTGCGGTAGCGCCAGGGCCGCCACACATTCTCAATTCCTCACATTTGAATGCTGGTGGTCTTCAATCACTCAACAGTTGACATGAAGCACCAGAGAAAATGATTAATGAGCGACACATGGATGATTTCAGTGTTGTAGTCTGTTGACCAAATCCCTTTGGAGTATTCCTTTAACATTCCCAACACCAGACACTCAGCTGTATCCTCTAATGGTGCTGCAGTTGACTTTATATGTCCGTTCGGTTTCTGTGATCTTCAGAGACACACAGATTGAGACAGTGATAATATGGAGAGAGAAGCAGGCTGTCACACATATGATGATCTATAGGCCACCACAGATATGTGGACTGTACATAATGTCACAGTCTCACATTCAGCTGGTTTACCCTAGCAAAACTCAGACACTCAGAAAGTCTCCAAGGGGAGCGAGCACATCAAGCCTGATGGCCTCAACGTGTGTGAGTCCTTGTAGAGTATGTGACCACTTTGAAGACTCAACCAAACCAACATATTTAACTAACAAACAAGTATTTGAAATTACTCGTAAAAATAGAGTTATGGCCGTTATAACATGGAACAACAGTAAAGTGTGTCTATTTTGGAGTAGGGACACTGTTGGCTGTGATTTTCGATGGCATATAAAAGACGAGGACCATTAAATATTCTTAGAAGATCCCTTTGATTGACAAGCATCGCAGTGGTTTTGTAACGTCCCGTTAGTTCCATATGTGTGTCTCCTGATTGGTCATTCCCTTCACCTGCTCTCAATCACCTGCCCCTGGTTTTCCCCTCTGCCAACCCCACATATATACTCCCCTGCGTTCCAGTGACAGATTGTCTTTGTTTCTACCTACATAGTGTCGTCCAGCAGTATTGTCGTGCGTCACTTTTTTGGTTTTGATTCTTGCCTACTCCCTGTTGGATTTGGTTGCCTTCTCGGACTGACCCCCAGTGTGTGACCTTTTTCCTAGTAAAGACCTCGCCTTTTGCCTCACATCTTCTGTGTCGTCCTCTGCTCCTGAGTCTTGGCTCTACCACCCCTAGAAACGTGACAGCAGAAGTGCGTTGATGGTGCTGTGGATTCAAACTAAGAAAAAAATGAAAATCTGATCTGCTGGAGTGGGGTGGTGCCTTCATGGTCCCACAACTACTGTGGGGATTTAAAGCTGCAACCTTTGAGCACTTTTATAAACATTCTTTTATTCCGCAAAATCACATCAACAGTTCCATTGCTTGGGTTGATGACAGAAGACTTTTAAATGAATCAGCCAGGCCGACAGAACTATGTATTTATATGTATATATATATTTATCAGGACTGTTAGATATATCAGCCGATAAGTATAACAAAATAGCAGGAATGCCAAAGATGAGGTAATTTGACAAAGTATCTCCTTTACTTGTCCACACGAGATCATTGAGAAGATTTAAATGTCACGCTCAGTACAAATCGTGGTCATAATTCTTAAAGAAAATAAAAAGATACTAAAGGGGATATTGAAAAATGTCTATGTTTTGTATTTATGTTAAATTACTATCAGCTGAGTTATTATCAGATATTTTACCTCTCATATTAGCCTGGGCCTTATATTTTCGTGATTTAGTTGAACTGACACTTTAAGTGTTTTGGTCGCTTGGTCTTTTTACTCTCCTCTCCTCTCCTCTTCTCGCTTCCTCTCTCTCCACCTCCTCCGCCCCCAGTCATCCATCTCCAGGCTGGGCCAGTCAGTGGCAGCTCCATTGATAGGGTAATCCAGGCCTGATTAATGACCCAATAATCAGAGGGGTCCTCAGATCAATCATGGGAGTGATCAATAACCCCCGGCCAAGGCGATCATTAGCCTGCTAGAGTGCATCCTCTATTAGACCCACGGACCAAAACAAAGGACGTAAAAGAAAGAGAGGAGATTCAGGGAGTGAAGGATGGAGGCAGTTTTTATACGATGAAAAGAGAACGGAGCCGCTTCTCCGTGCTGAAATGGAGAGTAGAGGAAACAGTGAATCATTGTATTTACATTCATACATGTGCAGGTCAGGAGACATGGGACTACAGAGCGCCACATGAAAATAGACTGACATTGCAGCAGGACGGCTTAATGAAACGTGTCACAGCAGCTGGGCAGGTTGAATAATGTGTTTATGAGTGAATGTCATGCTGTGTGTGTGTGTGTGTGTGTGTGTGTCTGTGTGCGTGTGTGCAGTATGTGAGTGTGTGCATAATAAATGTGCACGTATGTTTGGGGACTGTGTGTAGGTGTTTCTCTGTGTATTAGTGTGTGTAGGTGTGTAGGTGTGTGTGTGTGTGTGTGTGTATACAGTATGTGAGTGTGTGCATAAAAAAATTGCACGAGTCCATACTATATGTGTGTCTGTGGGTACATGTGTTTGGGGACTGTAGGTGTGTGTGTGTGTGTGTGTGTGTGTGTGTATCAGCGGGGTGCGATGGTTTCTGATTTATGGGCCGTGTCCCTCAGTGCCAGCTCTCTGTCTGCTCTAGCATGGAGGATGAATGGACCTCTGTCAGTCCAGCCAGACCTCTCTCCCCCTGTTCCACCTTCTACTCCCCAAATCCCCCTTAACCACTCTGTCCCTCCCCTTTGCTCCCCCAACCACCCAATCTCCCCTCACCCCTCCCCCCTCCCCTCCCTCATCCTTGTCGCTTCTCTTCCAACACCACTTTGTAATTCTCTACAAATACATTGAGAGGTTTACTTGTTGCTATAAATGTTCTCTCTGGCAGCTGGCAACATCACTGATATGGGGAAATAACCTCTCACTAAGCAGGGGCTACATGTTCATTAAAATAAGCCTGTCTGTTGTCAGAAGCTCAGTCGGGACGTCCCATGGCATATCAAATAATCAGCACAGAGATTCAGGAGAATTCTACTCATAATCAGTAATTTCTATCAGTTATAATAATATTGTACTCACCAAATTAATTGAACCTTTGCTAAATCCTGCCCCTCAAACGTAGACCGGCCAATCATAGCGTAGCATCTGCCAGCTCCATTGACTCTCATGCTGTTGTTTCAGATTTTCTTCCTTTTCTTCATTTCAGGCTAGAGTTATAGTGTATGCTCTCCGATGTGACTTTGAGGGAAACTATAAGACTTGGTAGTATAACATGAATACACAAACAAATGAGCTAATATAAAGTAGGTCTGGAGTGGAGGTTCTGTCTTCTTCTTGATCGTAAAATAGTCTTTATATATATATATATATATATATATATATACATACATATATACATATATATGTATGTATATATATACATACATATATATATATATATATATATATATATATATATATATATACATACTTTGACAAAAGGAAAGGAAGGAATATTTTAATGGCTACTATGGGTATACCTGACTACTGCTTTAAGACAGACTTGACAAAATGTGAACATATCCTTGAACAATGCCAGAAGGCTGGGAATCTAATGTCACATTCGCAACAGACCTTGAATACTGTGAATGTTTTGTTGAAATATATTTTTCATATCAATATTTTTGTGGCCATTTCTTTGTCGTCAGTGTCTTAAACTGATCTGCCACCTTGATGGTTAAGGTTTGATTACTGTAAGAATGTGTTTAATCTTCTAATTAAAAAAATTGACCAAATGCCTAATGTTGTTTTTAAGATGAGGACTGTCTTGTGTGGCCAGTGCCGTACTATCACGGTGTGTTTTATGTGTGATGGTTTACTGTGTATGGGTAGAAAAACACCCACAGAGATACAGGTAAAACCGAGGCTATGCTAGAGACCAGCTGTTTGTTTGTGCGTGTGTGTGTTAATGAGTTAGTGTGCATGTGTCTGTGAAATACTCAAGTTACTGTACATACAATAATACAGTGCATGCATACTTCTATGCGTTTTAGTTTACGTCAAGATGTATTCTATATTTGTATACATTAATATAATGCATGTGTGTGTCTGCGTGTATCTCTATGGGAACATGTTTGCTAGTCTGTGTAGGTATGTGTGTGTGTGTGTGTGTATGTGTGCCACTGCTCTCTGATGTGGCAGCCTGCTGTGTGTACTCATTTATGTGTAATGCATGCTTATGAGGGTAAACAGATGGTGTGTTAACATGGTAAAATATGATCTGCTGCCAGACAATATGGTGGCACGCTGGTGTTTACAACACACACATTACACCCCGGCACAGCAAAGCAGCTTTAGAGCCGCCTGGCTTTTCTTGCACATCCGAATGATACATTTCATCTAAGTTGGTATTTTTCTGATTTATGCTGCACTGTGGCAACAGTCAAATCTATTAATCTGAAACCAGTAATGTAAAGGTGCAAGATCCAACATTGGGAGCATTTGATTGCCTCTCAAGAAGAAGTTTGGAATAAAACACACGAGAGGAGAGCGACATCATTATCATTCTGTGCTCAGGTAGACCATACTCCACTATATCTTTAAAGATTACATAGTCGTTTGCTTTGATATTATTGTTAAGAATGTACAGCTCATTTACAAAAAATATTGTTTACGAAGTAACTTTATTTATGTATTTAAAAGCGTTAAACCTGCGTCAACTGATATTTTTGTCCATCTAGGCTGATATTAGAATTTTTAGTTAGTTGTTGGCTGCTTTGCAAATTTAAGCCATTCACTCTTCTTTTACCTCTGTTTTGGTCTCCACCAACCCTTGAGGGAAATGTGTATTTCTTTCATTGCTACAAAGCTCCATAGTGTTCACCACTTCGCTGATAACTTTGTTGTCTGCTGTTTCTGAGCACGGAGTCGGTTTATGAGAGCATTTCTGCAGAAAAATAAAAAAATAAACCCTGCTTGCTGCATCTTGAAACGACAAGTGAATCAAAACAGTTTAAGTAAAATGAAAAACAATGACCTAGAAAAATAGGCTTCATTATTTCATAAAAAATCAACTGTGATCAGATTATAAAGTAGAGTATAGGATAATGACTAGGGTACATTATTAGCATCAGCATATAATCATATTCGTGATATCTTTTTAGCACCTGGCACCAATCAAAATATTTGGATCACTACGATTCCTGCTCACTCTCTCCGAAGAACCTTTTGGATAATCGGAGTAAACTTAACATAGCCTTTCCCACAAAACATAAAAATTAAGCTAAGCCAACATACACGAAAGCATCTGCGTTTTTTGTTTTTGTATCTTTAATGACTCATAACATAACTCGTGTTGCAATAAGCTCCACCCACACATTCTGATTGGTTTGAGAAAGCAACACACCCTCGCCTTGTTTAACCCCAGTTCAGCAACATACCTCACGAGAGGCCAGCGGGGCCAAAGACAAGTCCGTCAGACGACGATTGGGTATAAAAATGTTTATCTTTGAGAGTCAAGATTCCTTTATGTTACTTTGGTGCCAGAGAGGCAACAGGGGACGGGTGTTTACGGTAATTTAAAACAGAAAAACAGCAAGACTACACAGGCTTGGCTGGGCTGAACAGGCCTCTATTGACGAATGCCAACCCAAAACTAGCAGGGCCTGGATTCTGTCATCAGACACACTGACAGTGAGAGCTGACAGGGACGCACGCACGCACGCACACACACACACACACACACACACACACACACACACACACACACACACACACACACACACACACACAGCCACCACACAATCTGGAGCAATCTCACCCCATGTAGCATTTTACTGTGCAATCATCAAAGCGCCATTAAATCAGAAGTGACTGCCAATAAAAGGAGGAAATTGCGGGCAAGGATTACGATGTTTGCATGATAAGGGGTGTGTGTGTGTGGGGAGGGCAGGGGGGATGTAATGGGGTGGGGGCGTCTCAAGATTTATGTAGCATTTACTGTTGAGCAAGTCGTAAAGTGTAATTACAGGGGGGGGGTCGACACACCGCAGAGCCACAGCCCAGCAGGCAGACTGGCAGGAAGGCAAGGAGACAAGTGATCAAGGCCTATTCACCCACACTGTCTCTCTGTTTGTGCCTTCTTCTTTCCCTCGTCTGTCTCTCACCAGCTCCGGGCACATAAATCAGCCCCAACAAGTCCAAGCTCCTGTCAAACCAGCTGAGCCTTCTGACATGGAGCCCTTCATGGGAACCATTCACCGAGGGCAGCGACCGACCGACCGACATTCCCGCAGAAAGACACAAACAGAGAGAACGGCCCAGAAGACGAAGAGCTTATTTTAAATGTGTATCATATTGCAGGAAAAAGTTCCTACATTTGTCATATTTAAATACACTGCTTGTGACTCATTCTGTTCCTTCTTACTCTGTTACACATTACACAAGTTATCTCCTGTGCCTATAGAGCCAAAGCCTTAACCTTCACCACAGTCTCTTCTGCTCCTATGGATTATGGTTTATTTTACGCACCTAGAAAAAAAAACTTTCTTCAAACTTTGTTTAAAACATTCTGAAACCTGCAGAAACTGTTTCTTGTCCACTTGGTTGCAGCAACACGTATTGATATGGCAACCTTTTTAGCACTACAGTGACTAATTTACACGTCCTGTAGAGCAACATTTGTAGTCGTGTATCTGGCTCTTTAGCTGCTAAATGCAGAGCTATGTTAGTCACCACCTTAGTTTTTCTGCTGCTTGGTCGTAGGAAGTAAGGATACAATCAGTTTGTAGAAAGAATCTGCCTTCTGTGGCTGGAAACAACGCTGATGGGAGCAGTGGGAACCAAAACAATGAGCTCAAATACCCTAAAACACCAGCTTTAAGGGATATGCAGGGAAAAAACGTTTGTTTACATCATTTGACCACTGGATGAGCCTAGTTTTCAACTTTTTTTTCAACTTTTTTTTCAACTCGAAGCAATTGACCAATCACAACCCGTGGTTCAATCTGTGGCTCCTACTGACCGCATGTCCAAGTGTCCTTGAGCGAGACACTGAACCCAGAGTCGGGCAGCTTCACAGCAGCGCACTGCTCCTAAATTGCTTCGGCAAAAAAAAGCTGGTTGATGCTACGATATGATTGGACAGTCTGTGTTTGAGAGGCGGGACTTTGGGCAAATCATCCACTCGCATCTTTGACTTTATATGCAATCTGAAACATGAGCTCTAGACTAAGTGTTGCATTCAGCCTGGTAACACATTTACAATGTACTTTCTCAATGAAACAAAGACACTGCTGTCCATTTCTATCCACAGAATAAGTTACTTCTTTATATGAGAAAGTGTGAACGGTTGTATGACGTAGATGATATAGTGCTTCTTGGTTTCAGTCAGATGTCCTGAAAGGCCTTGATATGAACAGGCCATTTTAGGAACAGTAAAGGAAACCCCATCGTTACCAATGACTACTAAAGAAAAGTGACAGCCATTCCAAATATCATCACATCCCTTTTAAGTCAAAGACTGGGAGCGGGCGGTGGACACGTGGGTTTGTTTACAAGACATTTTGTGTTGATTCTCAGGGGAGCGAGGGAGGAGAGACTGTGTGAGAGAAGGCTCAAGTGAGAGAGCCGCAATTTGCAATTGGGAAAATCCCTTGTGATTTATGTCAATGTTTACCATTCCTCCTCCGGCCCCCGCTAAAAGGAGGAGCACTTGGACAATAAATCATCCTCTTATAAATGGATGGGACGCCCAGAACCTTTTGAACTGGGCCTAATTTGCTTGATAGCTTTCAAAAGGAGAACCCTCCCTGAGTTAATATAAGTCAGGGGCCTCAGTGAAGGGCACCAGGACAGCACAGATGGTAAAAAGGGTGACTGGGATTGAGTGTTACTCTCTGTCCCTCTCTCTCTACTTCGTACAAGAAAGATTCTGAACAACCTGCAAGGTATGAATGTTTATATTAAAAAGAAATATAAAAATGTAAACAGTTTAGGAATTAAAAACTGTAATTTGTATGTGCACGATACATTAACAAGTTAGTTAGTCTGTCTAAAGAATGAAGAGTTTCCTCCAGTGAACTGGTCAGCGGAGGTGGTCAGTGCTAACCCCAGTACAATACACTGTGGGAAACTATGGCATTGCAATCATTAACTGTTTGGAAATACGAGTCATAATTTGCATTTACCAGATAGACAAGGCAACCCCGGTAGGGAAACCACAGCAGTGGATATTGACTTCTGAATGGTGCATTTCAGACATTTAGATTAATATCCTACCAAGTGGTTGTAATGGTTGACAGAGAGGATTCCAGCATTATAAAAATAATGGTGGCGAAAAGGGAAAATTCTATTTAATTTTCATTGAAAACAAGCTAAAATCAGGAGGCAATTCAAAGTAAAATTTAAAAGTTTAGTTTGCGCGTTTTCTGTCTCTTTACGTTCAATATTCTAAATACATTATATTAATTTTCAATACAATTTAATATAATATTTATAATATTAATCGTATAAAGATAATAATAATAATGTTTTGTCAATAATTGTGCATCAAATATGAAAATAAAAAATTGATTGTTCAATATAAATATGTACATACATTATGTGAAACACAAATGGAAAATACATTTCTTATTTTCTTATTTTATTTATTGCGTAAACTATCTTGTTTTCAAAAGAGGGTCCTCCAAATGATTAAATGATACCATTTTAACCTTGGCAGCTTGGACTTAAACTTCCTTGCATATTCTTTATGTTTTAATAGTTATTGTAGACACATTTACTGAGCCACTTTAACGGTCCTAAAAAGACAATCAGATAAAACTTTTCTCCTCATGAGTGACTCCTGAAGAGAAATAAAACTAAAATGTCACCATAGAACCTTTTTATCCTTTTATAAGTCCCGAGACCATTCCTCAAACCTGCCCATTGCAGTGGCCCTGGGGAGGGGTCTGGGGTCAGAGAGAGATCAGAGGGGTTATTCTAAGGTCAGCCTCAGTTCAAGAAGCTGTTCCATTGAAACTCCTCTTCCTCCTCCTCCTCCTCCTCCTCCTCCCTGACACATGAATCACTTCTCTCCTCCCCCTGTCCTCCTCACCCAGGCCGTCCCAGGCTGCACATGCTGTTTTTCTCTGTTTGCTGTCATCAGTCACACACACACACACACACACACACACACACACACACACACACACACACACACACACACACACACACACACACACACACACACACACACGTACACACACACTGAAGGACTGTTGGCTCTGCTGTTCAGTAATGTCACAACTGTCTGGGAGCTCAGAGAGGGAGAGAGCTTTCAACAAATACACATACAGGTAGTGAGAGAGACATAATTAACCTGCTGTTTGTCTTGTCATTAGTCTACTGGGTGGCAGCTCAGGACACACACACACACGCACACACACACGCACACAGAGCGAGCTGGCATGTAGACAACACAGCAATCTCTTATTCTGTGGAAGGCCAAAGCTCTCTCCAAACAAAGCACTCATCTGCTGTCATCACTTCTATTCTCACACCTCAATGCTCTGAACACATTGCACACACTCACACTGGGTCTGTCACACGCACACGCGGGCACACACACACACACACACACACACACACACACACACACACACACACACAAGCACACAAACAAACACTCTCGCTAAGACAGACAAATATAAAGGTACAGCATCCCAATTACAACAGGCTTGAGGAAGCAGCCATATTTGGACTAAAGTGCTCCAGGGAGCAGGTCTTTGTGAATCCGTCAGCCCTCCTAACTGAGATCATGATCCAACTGGCCTCATTCAGCCACCTCAGGCCCCAAAATACTAAATCTCTCTTTTGTGAATTTAAGAGTAGATTCAGGGACAGATACTTTAAAGATACTTACATAAACACTGTTTGATGTAATATAAGTTGTTACAAGTATCACAGACCTGAGCAACAGACCAGTGTACCTACCAGTCATTTATTTTCCAGTAAACACACAACTCCAGTTAGGATTAATATAGTATGGAACTGTGACACAGCTGTAGTTTGTTGACTGGAAGCCAAAACCACACTGTGGGATAGTGCTGCTGCAATAATTCACTATTATTGTTCTTTCGCCAGATGTTTTCTGCATATCTGGAACAAATTCTTAATTTACATACAGTCCTAAATACATGTAGTTTAAAAAAGTACTGTGTGAGAAAGTTTTTTGTGTAATTCAAGTAATAGTTCCTACAGTTTCTTAAACCTGCTATAACTGATATGTTTGGGCCTTTTGTGGAAGCTGAGAAAACACTAACATACTTTCTGAAGTTGATATGACAAACAGTTGGTTATTTACACATCGAGCAGATAGGGAGTAACATTTTCATTGAATGCAAGAACCAATATTCACTCTCTTTCAGATCTGTTTTGCTCTCCAACTCCAGAGGGAAATATATGTCTCTTTAGCTGCTAGATGTTCCGCTATGTTTAACAGCTGGTGGCTAACTGTCTGTCTGTGGTTTTTTTTTTTTAGTTTGGCAGGTTAGTGTACTGTTAGTACAGAGCTTTTCCACTGAAACAGCTGCCTGCTAAAACCTTCTGTCAACTTGCTGTGGGTTCATCACTTTGAGCCACGACTTTCACGTTACATATCTGATCAGTTAAAGTAACAACATGGAACATTGAACTGGTTATGAAACCATCTCAATTTAATACTGGTGCCTCTACATGATCCTCAAGATTAAACGAGACCATCAGCGAGGCTATTTCTACATAATGTCTATTCTACCGTGTGAGATTCAGGGACTCGGAAACACGACCTTTTCCGTCCACAGGGATTGCCCAAATTTACTCACAATAAAAGTCCAGAGTAGCTTCAATAAAAAAACTACTAATAAGAGCCATTTTAACAAAACTTGGACATATGATTTGATGAAAACTAAGTTTCGCATTTGAAATAATTCGATTTTTTACAAGTAAAACAAAAAGAAAATGAAATGCATTTTGTAATGTTCTGTATATCATGATCCAAGCATTATTCAGTTTGACCGATAATGAAAGGTTTCCATTAAATTATAGTATACTGAAAATTAGTGGCCACTGAGGAACAATGTGTTGTGGGTTGCTTTTTCATTCATCTGGATCATCTGAGTATCTGCTGTAGCTGTTTATGCAGAGTGAACTGACACCAAGTTCAGTTGGGAAGCATCGATATATATTTTGACTTGTTTGGTGGTGCAGACATTTGTTTGGCGCCAGCTGGTTTCCAAAACAAAGAACATAAAGAACAGTCAAATATCTGCTTCAATGGTTTGTTGTATTCAGTGCAACAATGCTTGTGGATACTTCCCACTAATGAAACGTTACCCTATGAAGTGCAGCCCCATTAGTCATAATCCAAAGCAACTATGCTTCTCTTCATTGCTTCAGTGTTTAAGTGTCATTAGAGCAGATAGTTGCATACACAGAAACCTGATCCCTGTTCGGCTTGTTTATTCCCTTTCTTCAGCACCCTTGAACTTGAACAACAATACAGACAAGCAGTAAGTTGACAAATAGTGATGAGACAATACATGTAACAAATATTCTCATGCAGGTATAGTATTACTGTTTAATGGAGAGGTACGAGTTAAACTGTCTGGTGCCTCCGATGGATTGTCTGTCAGTGACGGTGTTCTGTGACCGGGAGCGATGCCGGGAGACATGAACATGGTGAATCCCACATTCACTTAATAGATGTTTTACAGTTCACTGACAGCCATCAGCTAAATAAGCTGTCACACGCACGACGTAACGACTTGACTCCAAATTATTTCACTGAAGTTAATAAAAGCGTTATCTTTTTTTTCCAATGGCACAAGGTTTGTTGTGATCTTTTTTGTGTATAGTGTTGAAGCTATTACACTGCATCTGTAGCCAAAAGGAGAGGTGGTATTACAGCTACATGTGCCACAATGCATTTTGACGACCGGAATTGTTGTTCACATATTTTCAGAGTTAAATACATGTCTTGTGGTCTACATGGTTGCTTTATAGAAGCACATATAATGCAACGTCTTGCGCAATGTGCTTAAAAAGCTTTATTAGCTTGCAGGTGTTATGGCAGCAAGAGACGCCATAGATCTATACTGTGAATAAAGTGCATTATTCTTTTTTACGTGTTGGTCCCTCTTTTCCTATCTTTCGGGTAAAAATAACAACATTTCAGTTTGTTTTCTTCACTGGAGTTCACATTGTGAACCAGTATTTTAATTGTTGACAAAAACCAACACAAACATGACAACTTATTTAAGGCTATTAAAGATTATAAATAAACCGTCCTGAAGTGGAAATCTAAAATCAAAAGTCAAAATGTGTACCACTAATATGTGACATTACATTTACCACACTGCAGATCGTTTGAGAAGAAATGTTTTGCAGTTGTGTGGTTTGGACGGTCCAGCAGAGGCAATAATAATAACTCAGTGGGCTGAGCTAGTTTTTTACAAAAACAAATGTGTTTTTGTTGAAATAATAATTTCAAGTATATCTGAATTCAACACTCCCATGCCAAATTGTATGTGTATTTACCAAAGTTACTGTAATTTTTGTAAACAAATTCCCTTTCATTGTTTCCCTGGACATTAATATGTTCTGGTAGCCGAGAGAGTCTGAGACAAAACACACCAGCCATAAACTGCCACCGACTGCCACGACAAAGGTACTCACTAATACGAATACGTTGTTGCACAAACAAGGACTGTGGATCTTTCTTTTTCTCACAGTGTAGTAAACAGTGTACTAAAAAGGTGGGCCTATATTATCTCTACAGGCAATGTGGAGAAATGATTACACCAGTGATCAGTGCGGCATGTGAGAACTACTGACATAGACTTAAAAAAAATCTACTTTACAGCAGCCATTTTCTCATTTATGCCTCTTTGGATTTAATCTCATAAACAAACTTTTAAAATGTAGACAGACCGCACAACCCCCAATTAGTGGCACAGTAAACATAAAGATGGCTAACTATAGGCCGAATGCCTCATAAGATAGCTGTGTTATTTAAACCTGCTCTCAGTATTTTAGCCGTTTGGTCCTATTGTGTGTATTTTTGCCCTGCTGTTACTTAGTTGGCTGTTGTTTTTATAACCATGAGTGTACATTTAGATATGGACCCAGTAGTAGAAGCTATTTGTTTGGAGCATGCGGCTACATCTTACACATTGCACCTTTAAGTGGAGCCAGGAGCCAGAGCTGAACCTGTGATATTTCCACCATGTAGCTGTTCCACTTTGAATAATCATCACTGTTCAACAGAAGCACTCAAAAAGTAGCGTGTGAATCTTACATCATACCTCGCTCCACATTGATGGGAGGTGTTTGAGAAGAGGAAATGAGAGGAGCAGGAGCTGGAGGAGGAGGAGGAGGAGGAGGGGAGACGGGGAGTCATAGGAGTCATCAGTAACTGTCGTGACTGTGCTGCAGGCTTAATTAACTAGCTTGCTCGTTAGCATTGCTGCCCCCTTTTCTCTCCCTCCCTCTCTACCCGCTCGCTGCTCTGAATAGGAACGCCTGATTATTCTGCGCTCCAGTCGCAGCCAATTACAGGCTCCAAATGGAACAACATTAATCAAATCTTTAGTATGGTGGCAAACTCAGAGGTATCAGATTGCAGAGGGACGCAAAACTAATATGTCACTGTCACTGGCGGTTGCACAGGCATTTAGCAGCTAGCATTAGGGAGACGGGTGAGACGGGCTATCGCCTGGGTGTAATATGGAGCCTGATCTGGAAACCATTAGCTTGACATGGCAGCAGAAACTGAGCCTGTCCTCTATCCACACTCATTTTTTATTCCCCCAACCTTGTCTAACTCCTCCCTCTTCTTCTGTTCATTCTCCTCAGCAGTCAGACAAGTGAGGAGCAGAGTAGGATAAATTGGGGGATGGAAGGGTGCAAACTGGATGAATAGAGAAAAGGAGACGTGAAGGGGTAATGAGCGGGGAACAGTAGGAAATAGTCCGGACAACGAAGGGGAACGCTGAGCACTTTTCACCATCTGCGGACAGGAAAAGGAGGATAAAGAAACTGAAGAGACATTTTCTGCCAGAGTGACTGATGTGAGTCTTGCTGGACGAGAACACCCAGAACTAAATGCTGCCATTCAGACTGAGGCCTCCCAGAGAGTGGCACTGGATCTGGAGCAGGAGCAAGACTCACACACACACACACACACACACAGGACCGTGACCCAGCAAACTCTGTCTTGCCACCCCACGGGATTCCCAGGGTTTGGCCCAAACTATCAAGCCGCAGTCTGAACCAGCCAGAGGACACCGCTGCATAATGGCCTCATTAGGACAAATGATTAAAGCCCAACTGAAATGTGCTAAATGCCTGTGTCACTGAAGTGGCCTTTAAACGGGCATAAATAAACAAGAGTTATGCGGAAGGTTTGGGTGTGCACCCTGGCAGCATAATAAATTACAGGGTAATGATATTAAAAGCACAGAGTCGTTAAGATGCCAAGCGGAGACGCCATAAATCTAGGCGCGGGCTCCCACTGGCTGTCCCCACGCCGAGTAATTAAAGCAGATTTATGAGCTGCATTACATCAGTGCTAGATAGTTCATATATCGGCCTCCCTTATTGGACAACCTGACAGGCGCCAAAAAATATTGTTTCGAGTTCCCTGGCCCCTCACAGCCGAGAGGCCTCTCCCAGCCCTCCATCTTTTGTTGTGTCAGTGTTGCGTGGTCGGGATGGATGGTCCTCCGTCACTCCCCTCGCGTGTTCAGCTCCGCCCATCCGTCCGCATTGGGAGACTTGTGACAGTACCAAATAGCTTTATCTTCACACAGCAGCTCCTAAATACCTAAATGACATAACATGAGTTGAGGAATTACAGCCAAAAGAGGTAAATAGTTACATTTGTGGTTCACGTCCTAAAAATAAACACAGGACTTTCACCCAGGTGACCGCTGTCGGTGTCCCAGGTGTAACCCAAAGTTTAAAATAACATTGTTTAAATAACATTGTTTGAAATGGTTGTTGATGTATGCTTGTTACATTGCGTGTAGTGAGTTACTGTGGTCACGAGCATCAGTGTCACCAGGTGTGACACAAGTTACAATACCTTTACATCACATTTCCTGATATAATCTGGAAAGTAAAGAAAAGTTTTCAAAAGACATTTCAATTTATCAACGATGACTCACTTTGCATGTATATAAGCAGCCATGGTGCATAAAAAAGCATAAATAGACGTTGTTTATGAAATCAAAAACCGGAGATACCAGTTTGTGTGATGTTCACCTGTATCATTCTGGGTTTGTTCAAAATCACGTCCACATCTTGGCAGCACCCCAGAAAATAGCTGTGTTTTATTTGATAAGCAGCATTTCCACTGACCTAATAAATATATGCGCTGTCAATATCTT
The DNA here is from genome assembly GCF_009769545.1 of Cyclopterus lumpus. Taxonomy (NCBI): domain Eukaryota; kingdom Metazoa; phylum Chordata; class Actinopteri; order Perciformes; family Cyclopteridae; genus Cyclopterus; species Cyclopterus lumpus. The sequence goes on from NC_046974.1 coordinate 8,390,955, forward strand.
CATCTTTGCTGTTTGCAATAGATCCTTTGACTTTGCCCGACACACATATGATAGATATAGATAGGGAGGATGTACTTATGATTAAATAATCAACCTGATACACATACATTACAGTCATGTTTACATTGGGCCCGCTTATGGAAATCCACTACCACGGAGTTATGTCTGTACCTATTTGTACCAAGGGGCATGTATTTCTGTCCTTCCAGCTATTTTCATACAAAAATACCCATACACATACATTTACATAGTTGTACATCCTGTAATGGTTCAATGGTTACAATTTTCTGGATACCTCAACTGCTGATGAACCTTAAATGCCCCCACAGGAAACACACACCGAGAGCCAGACAACTTAATTGGTTTGGCTGCATGTAATTGTAATAGCTCCTGTAATTAGGTTGCTTATTATAAAGAATCAAGTCATAAATCATTTGAAACAGACTTACGGTACATACACATTTCCTGTCATTACAAAATGTTGTTCTACTGTGGCACTAGAAGTCACATGCAGGTAACCTGAGCATCGTGTCATATAAGGCCGGTCTGAAAAGAAAGAAAGCAAACAGGAAAATAAAAAGAAAAGGTCAAGACGCTGATGTTAACTACCTGTGACACTTTCTATTATCATTATTTATCAGTGCTTTTCATGCAACAGATCTAAATCAATATGAAGGAGTGAAACAAATTCCAGCGACCATTCGGATCAATCCCGGGGAGTTTTAAATTTACATTTATGTTAGTAAATTACACCCGTTACCTTGGACCCGACAGGCTGGAAGATGTGGTGTGATTTCTAATCATGAGGACATGAACCGACTAACCATCAGTCTTCTCTCATCTGCAGTCCGAGCATATTTGCAATTCATTAACGCTTTCCCACTTTAACATCACATACTCCCTCCTAAAAACAATGCAACACATATCATGATACACACCTGTGCACAGGCTAAATGTTATCGTTACAAGAACTGTAACCACAAGGAAAACCCCTATACGACAGTTACATGTGCTTATATGAACACTCGTACTATACACACACACACACTCCTGCTGTGTGTGTGCCCTTTGTCAACCCCACCCCCACGAGCCAGCATCTCAACACAACCCCCAATTTGCAACCCTCATCTCTGTCGCCCTAAATTAACTGCTGTGACAACTGCACCAATACATACTCCATAGGAGCAGAAGGTAAAAGTGTGTGTGTGTGTGTGTGTGTGTGTGTGTGTGTGTGTGTGTGTGTGTTTAAAGAGGCATGAGGGGTGTATCTAGCCAACAGCACAAAACGCCTGCTTTGTCCTTTAGAATAAAAGGCAGGGGCATCATTTTAAAAACATAGCATGGTACTCATTTATTTTAATATCTGATGATGAGCTCATTGATCAAGCTTAAAACGTACCGAACTTTCTTTGTTTGGGAGATAGGTCTCCACAGCAGAGCGATCATAGCATTGTGGGTAGCAATCAGAACATTTTATTAATTCAATCATTTATTTCCCCTCCTGTCACCACTAAACAAAAGATGGCCAACTGCATTAATTATCTTCCGGTAGCTTTTTCTCCAGAGTTTAACATTTTTTATTCAACTTCTGCCTTTTTTATTGTCTTTGTCTCCGACTGTTATGCCACTTAAGTCTACTGTGTTCCAAAATATTTGTATTATTTTGTCATTTTCTATCCTCCTTTTTTCTTTTGGCATTACTAACGTACTTCAGGTACAATAAAGTTGACCTTGAATTTAGCCTTGGATTGAATTATTAAATATTTGACGATGATTCATGTTTTTTACAGCACCTGTAATACTGAGATTCAAGTTATCAAAAGTTGATGTAAAGGGCCAACAGTACCGATTATCAGCCTCTGCAGGTGTTTCAATGTGAGATGGAGCTATGATTACTGGATGGAACTAGAGCACTTATGTTTCTCTCACCGTCCGCACTGAGGTTTATTTGCTTACTGTGTAGTTTAAAAAAAATGTTATCTGAGGGGCACGGTACAATTGTATTGGAGAGAGGGACCCGGCAGACGTTTGTTTGAAAAAGTGCGTGTCTCTGTACGTGTCTCCGAACAGGCGGAGAATGAGAATGAGAGCAAACAGCAGTGTGCAGCCAAGAGGAGCACAGCCACTCCATCACTGTGATAGGCCTTGTCATCCTCTCTCTCTCCGTCCCCTCTCTCCTGTTCGTGCACTTGCCGTCTTCCTCCCTTCCACTCCCAGTGGTAAGGGCGGGGTGTAAAGTTCACTCCTGCCTAATCTATCACCCACCCTCCCTCCACAGCCCTGTACAGTCATTAGCTGCACTCACTGACAGAGCGCGCCGGCCCACACCCGACCTTCATTTATTGTCTTTTTACAGCAAGGAAGCAGCATCAATTAATTAAAGGCTAAATTGCCCCATGTCCCCGGGATATGCAGAGGGACAAGGGTGTCTGAGGTGGGGTCGGTTGGGTGGAGTTAGGTGACTGAGTGTGTGGTTGTGTGAGAAATAATTGCATAATTATGTTTGTCTGCGAGTTTGGAGTATAGCAAACCCTTTACATGAATAGATTAAAAACAAATTGTTGATCGTTAGTGCAGTGGAAGGTGGAAGGTATTACTCCATTGTTGGATTGCCAGACTACTTGGCTCCACATTTGTTAAGACTAACTTATGCAGCTAAATAATTATGACCTGCAGTGATGTAAAGAGTGCTGTCGGCTGATCAGTACACTGTGACATCACTGTTGGGTGTGGTTACTGCTGCAAGATGTTGTTATATCTTATTCCTGTAAAGTTTCTCTTTTGGAAAAGCAGTCTTTAAAGTTGAGAATCAAGAAACTATACATGACAAATCCAAGCAGAGAATAGAACTGAAGACAACAGAAAATATCAAATAAGCCAGACTGTTTATGACTTAAATATGAACTAAGTAGTCCTGGGTTTATTTGTTATGATAGCATTACAGGCCAGGTGACCAAACACCCTCAGCATGTCCTAACAGGTGCTTCAGGCTCAGTGCCCTTGTAAGGGCACACCCTGCAGTACACTGCTCGGCTGTTTACTCTCTCAGTCAACCAGCTGCACTGCACGTTTATAATACTCTCATAAGCGAGCTACAGATGGATATGGGTCCCCTCGCCGCCGCTCACTGGCTTATGATTAATGAGCAGCACTTGGAGTCGCATGTGTTGCCGCCTCGCAGCTCCGACATGTCTTTCCGGACCCGACATTTTGTATCCTCTGTGAAAAATGAGCTCCTTGGTGTCGTTCATTACACTGTTCCGCTGCCAGAACTCTCCCATGCATATTCCTGTTCAGCTAAGCCTTGTGCCATGCTTGTACTGCGTGTGGGTGTCCGTGTCACTTTGCATCTAACTCACTTATCGAGACAGCTATCCGGTGAAATGCAATACCGAGGGAATGACTTGACTGCAATTTGGGAGCGTTACAAAGGGAGACAAGTCAATAGAGGAAGACCTGACAGCCAAAGAAGGAAGGATTTCAGCGCTCCCGTAGAGGACACGCTGCATAAGAAGCCCTGGCACAGCAGGAAAGTAGCCACTTTTCTGCTGTGCAGGCACACTGATATGACAATGGCCTAGTAATCATTGTTCCCCCTCTGAAGTTATAGCTGTAATTTGGTCTCTCGGAGAATGGAATCCATTTGTCTGACATTGCTGGCCACAGTGAGTCGACTGTATCGACGCACTCGTGCAGGAGTACACACGCACACGCACACAAGAAAAGAAGTACCACAATTCACACAGATACACAACCATCTCACATGCCTTTATATACACACAAACACTGTCGCACACAGATACACGCTGCCTGCTTCTCAGCACTCTCTCAAGGGCACGTTACAATAAAGCGGCATTGGAAAACAGCCATCTGATGGATTGGACCTGGAGACGGCAGCACAGGCAAATCCCCTAATGTGGCATAAATAAGGCCGCTGTGCGCCGATCGCTCTCTGCAGACAATGTAAATTATATTGTCAGGCGCAGTCACTTCCCGCTCGCTGTGCAGCTAACAAGAGTCACCTGCCAAGGCACGACAAGGAGAGGAGGAGTTACCAGTGGGAAGCGATAGGGAAATTAATTAAAGTGGCAACACACCACACACACAAGCAGATCCATGCGTGCACACACACATAAACAGATGCAGACGCAGAGACACGCATACATGTAGTGTATATGTATTTGATTTATTTCCCTTGCTCCTGTGCGCTGGCCTCCCTCTCCTGTGGATCTCAGTGAAGGTCAATGCGACAGCTCTGCTGAGGAACAGAGGTGATGCTGCTCAGCCATTTAGGAGCTTAGCCAAGGACAGGAGATGCATAGGCTGCTCCTTGTCTTCCTCTTCTCTTCACAGTATTTTACCAAAATTGTCCTTCCTGTATATTGCTCTACATGCAGCTGTTTTCCTAAATCCCATAGTTCCAAGACTTTGTCAGACCACAGCTGTTTTACCCTCGCCAAACTTGTCCTCACAAGGCTTTGTTGCAATGGAAGAAATCAATAGACTTGTCAAATAATTCTGCTTGGGCATTCCTCTACTCCTTGTAAAATGTAGTGACTCCTTGTACAATCTTGTAAAGATGCAGCAATATGCCGACGACAAGCCGCTGTAGCTTTCTAGAAATAGCATGTCCTTGATGGCAGAGCAAGACTTTATAGGCTTCATTGATAAACTGTTAAACAGAGCATGTAGCACATGTAAATATTTCTCAATAGCTGTGAGCCTAAAACCTACAGTAGACTATGCAACCCTTGCAATTATGGTGCCATAAGTGGGCACATTCATAAGATGAAAAATGCTTAAAACAAACTGGATCTTTCACACACCCGTATTGCCACAAACACTGAAGCCCACAAGTTGCTCTTTTCCTTGCAAGCTACCATGCATAGAAACAGCTTTGCCCTCTCTCTGTCAAACATTTCCTCCCTTAGCCGGCTAAAAAAGTGTTTCCCAACGCTGACAGGGAGAATGGATGGCCTCCATTACGCCCGGCTACAAACACATTCCGCCAGGATGAAGGGGCCGTAAATTATCCTGCGAGCGAACAGCCCAGGCCACAGCCGGGCCAACAAACCCCCCTCGCTCCTAATGGGGTCGGCCCATCCACAGCCTGCACCGCACTGAATCACACACCCCGTACCCAAACATACACTGTCACTTGTGTGTATATATACAGTATGTGTGTGTGTGTGTGTGTGTATCATTGAATAGAGGGGGTGCTCATTGAATCAAACACCTGGGAAGAGGTCCTCGAACCCACCATCTGAATAAGTGAGATTTAACAAAGACATGCACCGCAATAAATAATTACTCTTGGAATTTCTTGTGAGTGTGGGCACAACAGACTTATGTTACATTACAGCACACTAACAGGTCTAATGCTGTGAAGCTGGAGGGCGTAACTGTAGAAACATCAGCAGTATGTCGGGTTGAATTCAGTTCACATGACGTAAGTGTTGTTGGCAGCTAGAAAGCCATCAAATAGGCCGAGACATTGCTCTTTGACGTGGTTAAATACTAAGTGTGTGTCCATAAATCATTACATGCAAATAGTAAAGTGTCAGGCAATACTGTGTTCCCACTAGGTACGGCGTGTCCTTCTCGTGACAGTACCCTGCGGCACTGATAGGAATCTAGATCCTCCCTTTTACCAGTTGACAACAAAACCAAAGGAGAAATCTTCACACTGTAGCTACCTCTCTTTCTTCTTTCTTATGACATTTCATCCACACGTTCGCTTTGGCCGTTTCTTTTCACACAGCTGGGAAATTCCTGAGAGGCCTGTTGTTAAATAAATGGGGACCCAAGCGTGGGACATTCTTTTGTTGCTTAAAGTCTTTGTTTCTGCGTTTGTTTATTTGAGAATTACCCTTTTTATAGTTTTGTATAATTAAACTACATTTTGAACATTAATTGTATGGTCCTTTGGAAAATGATCATGCTAATATTTGGAAAAAGCTAGCACTGACATGCTTAAAATACAGTAAAGACCAGGTAATAACTCGGTCTAGGCTACACAAATGTCGGTCAATATGTATCAGTGAGTTAAACATATTTTAATTTGGTGGAAACAGCTGTTTCTATTGTATGTTTGTATTGTTCGTATTTTGCATTGCTGTTCGCACCACCAACATAACTCATTTCACTTCAATTGTAACATGGTACAGAAACCTGGGTGAATAAAGTAAAAAAAAAAAACATTCTGAATTGCTAGACATTAACTAGGCAGTTAGAAAGTAAGTTTTTCATAATTTGGGTTAACTGACCCTGTAAAAGGTTAAAATGGCTAAATCAGTGCTACAGCTCACTGAACTCGTACCAGAACCTCATAACCTAACAAAATGACCCCCCCCAAACCCCCACCCCCTGCTTAGACTACCACAGGGCAGCCAGCTGCAGGTCCCGCCTGAGGTGGAATGGGCCTTGGTGACAGGTCACATTATACCTGGGTGCTGACAGGGGGAAAAGGGGTCAGCCATGCTGTCAGGGCAGAGTGGGAACAGAGGAGGTGACGGGAGTGGGAGGAGGTGAAGTGAGGAGGAATGGACCTCCTTTCATCGAGCCCTTAGTTGAGTGACAGGTGGCACAGCTGTGACACCGACGGTGCATACCAGCACACGTGGGCTTGAGTCCACACAAACAGAGGTGGAAAGAGAATGTGATGGAAGGGACACCCAGCACACACAATTCAGGTTACCCCTGATTTTAATTGCAGAATAGGTTTTATCACCTTGTGAAACTGTCAAAAATCTTCATGACAAGAAATTCACGGTGCTCAGAATCACAAGGCTTTTCAAGAAATAAAGAAATAAATGTATCTTTTTTTAATATTAGAGTTTTATTCAACACTTATAACTTGCAGGAGTTTGTTTTTAACAATTCAAATGAAAATTACTTTTGTAGCTTATAATATGTAAACGTAAGTTACTGAAAACCCTTACAGTTACTGAGAAACTTTACTAAATGTAAGTTACTGAAAACCCTTAAAGTTACTCAGAAAATGTACCAGATGTGTTCCTGTATATTTAGGGTATTCTATATGCATACAAATAATCAGATACATTACATTTCATGTCATTTAGCTGACACTTTTATCCAAAGCGGCTTACAATAAGTGCATTCAACCATGAGTACAAACTCAGAACAACAAGAATCAAGAAAGTACAATTTCTTCAATAAAGTTAAACTACAAAGTGCTATCAGTAAGGGACATTTAAGTGCTACTAAAGTGGTACTACGGCGCTAACTTCCCTATTCAAGGTATAGTCGAAAAAGATGTGTTTTTAGTTTGCGACGGAGGGTGGAGATACAATTTCTTAGGGAAAATAATAGGGATGAAAGCGGATATTGATATTAAGCTGCTGTTTTAACCACACAATAAATGCTAAACTGCTCAATAAGGAAATATGAACACGTCTTCCTTTGCCCAACTAGCCAAAGCCAGCAAATTTAAAAGAACCACTTTTCAAAAGCAAGATACAGCCAAATGATGTCGGTGTAAGTGCATACCTTTTTGGCTAATATTATTTGCGAATAGTATTTAAGAAGTCCAGTCTAACTCCGAACTAAAACACTTTGTTGATTTGTCTATTTTTAGTGAATAGCAGTTAGTTAATATGATCAACATCTGAGCCCAAATATTGTTGCTTGGTGTATTGTATTCCCCTAAACTGGGCTCAGTTGAGCAGCTGGTGTTTGGTTGCAAAAGCAGCTGTGTTCAACATCAACTGTCTTCAGATGCATTAACTGATACAAAATATTCCCAGTCAGTAACAAAAAAGAAGGTTGACTTGATACCCTCCCATCTGTGTACCCTCTCACCAATTTCAACCCCAATCCTGGTCAACAGTTTGCACAACGATACAAGTGTGAGTACAGTAGACGCACTGCACATGTGCATATCAGTAAAGGAAATGAAGCGACTCCCTCTCTCATGCACTGCATTCCAGATCCTTACTGATGTTCTTCTTAAATACATCCTGCATCCGGGAAATGAGGCTAAATGAACAAGGTCTCAATGACACAAGAGGAAATTTGAGAAAGTCAGGTCACCCCCTCAACAAATCTTCTTGACCACATTTATTTACTGTGTTATGATAGGAATCAAAAAGAGTTAGAGTTCCTGTCTCTCGGGGCTTTGAAGAGTCAGAAGCAGGAAACTCTGTGATGGATCACCACCAGTCAATACGTCCAGTAATGTGCTTCTGGTGGTCATCCTCGCATCCGTTTCCTATTGGACTGCCACCTTTGGGAAAACGTTGAGTCCTTAAGTTCAGAAACAGGGTCAGGTCAATTTGTTTCAGTTCCCTGGTCACACAGCACACTTAGGAAAAGGCCCTGCATGCGACATGACGGGATGAGTCATTTTCCCCCTTCACATTAAAACCACTAAAATCAAACTTTTAACATCAGAAATTTATGAAGAACTACATTTTGAAATCTTCAGTATATAGTTTTAGCTGCATGGTTTCCGCTTGCTTGGAATACAACAGTGAAACAAATATATTCAATCTCTAGCTCACCCAAAACTGCAGAATGCTGATAGGAAAAAGCCACATTAAAGCTACGACTACAAACTTATTTTTGCGAGTTTCTGGTGAACCGACATGATTTTGTGTGATTTTGCGTGGAATCCGACCCGGTGGCACCGATGACGAACATTAAGAATAACTATATAGAAGTAACACATTTTCTTGCTAATGGTCTCGTTCATGTAGTTGGACTTTTTAGCTCCTACTTCAGAGTAGATATTCTCCCGGCACAAGAGGAACCAGGAACCATCAACACGTGAGCCAATGCAGCACCCGCATTTCAAAAGAAAAGAAGGTATTTGGCCTCCAGGACACCTTCAGTTCTCCCTGTCATAGTTATCCAAGTGTGTGTAACTCAGGGTGAACTTTGTTCTTCTAAAAGTGTTTTTTTGGCACATGTTTGTGTATGAATATGTCTGTATACATGCATTTGTGTGTGTCTGTGTGTGTGTGTGTGTGTGTGTGTGTGTGTGTGTGTGTGTGTGTGACTCTTTGTCCTCTCCTTCCTCTCCCCTGGCTGTGGTGTAGAAACTGGCCACCACAAGTCATCGCTTTCCTGTCAACACCGTTGCCCCATTTACCCTGCACCCATTCATCAGCCTTTTAATGAAGTAGCAGGTTTATTAGGTTGCGGTAAAACAATCCACCCTCCCACCGACCGAAGCCAGCGTGGGGAGACAGCCAGTTCTCTGCCTGCCGAACTTTGCTGACAAAGCTGGTGTGCGTCTGTGTGTGTAAGAAAGCAGGTGGACACACCGTCATGGCCAATCATCCTTAAGCAAACAGCCCAGTAGGATTCATTCTGATTCTTTCTCTTCAGAATCAGAATCACAACCTTTTATTGCCAAGTATGTTTTCACATACAAGGAATTTGTCATGGCAGGTGGTGCAACATTGGACAATAACATTAAACAATCAACACAAGAATTGAAACATATTAAATGTACAGAAGAATATACAATATAAAATAAAGTGCACAGACAAACAGGTAACAGTACTTTAAACAGTGTAATGTAAGCGTAAGTTTATAGTGACAAGTGTGAAGAAGCTGTTTGTGTGTCTTATTCCTGATGGACCGCAGCCTCCTGCCAGATGGAAGGGACTCAAACAGTTTGTGTCCAGGGTGAGAGCGGTCGGCCACAATCTTTCTTGCTCACTTCAGGGTCCTTGAAGAGAACAAGTCCTGAAGGGACGGCAGATTGCAGCCAATCACCCTCTCAGCAGAGTGAATGATGCTGCAGCGTACCAGACGGTTGGACTCGATGATGGCGGTGGAGAGGTGCACCATCATTGTCTTTGGCAGGTTGAATTTCTTCAGCTGCCTCAGGAAGAACATCCTCTGCTGAGCCTTCTTGTGATGGAGCTGATGTCCAGCTCCCATTTGAGGTCCTGGGTTATGATGGAGCCCAGGAAGCGGAAAGACTCCACAGCGTTGACGGGGGAGTCACACAGGGTGATGGGGGCGGGTGGGGCTGCATTCTTCCTGAAATCAACTACCATCTCCACTGTCTTGGGAGCGTGGAGCTCTAAGTTGTTCAGACAAGTCACCAGATGGTCAGACTCCCACCTGTAGGCGGACTCATCCCCATCAGAGATGAGTCCAATGAAGGTGGTGTCATTCGCAAACTTCAGGAGCTTGATGGACTGGTGACTGGAGGTGCAGCTGTTGGTGTACAGAGAGGCTGAGACGTGTTTTCCCAGCTTCACGTGCTGCTTCCTGTCAGACAGGAAGTCTGTGATCCACTTGCAGTTGGAGTCGGGCACGTGCAGCTGAGAGAGCTTGTCATGCAGCAGAGACGGGATGATGGTGTTAAAGGCAGCGCTAAGTACAGCATCTTGTGCTAAGAAGAGCATTCACAGGCCTACTACTTCACAGATGGATTCTGATACAAGAGATGTAAAGATTAACCAACATTATAAAACTGACACAAGAGTCGGCTCCATCGATAGAAAACCACCGATCCGAGCAACAAAATCTGCTCCCTTAACGTTCGCTGCTTCACGCCATCGTGAGAGTTGTACACAGGGCTGATCCTTTACAATGTAGCACAATGTTGTTGGCTTCTCGTGGACTTTCACTTTCAGTTGGCTAGTTAGTTAAACTGGTGTGAATGTTATTGAATCAGCTTTAAAGTGTGTTATATTTTTAGAAACGTACTCTTTGTGTATCGTGGATTGTTTCTAGATGTTTCAGAGGGAAAATACACACACTCTGAATTGTCTAATGTCTTCCTCTGTGTCCACGTCACTGTGTGGGTGTGTGTGTGTGCGGGAGAAGTGTCCTGTCGCAGGGTGTCAAGCAGAGTGGTGTTGATGCTGATTCTCCCCGACTGTCCGGTCTCCATTGGAGACGCTCTGCTGTCTCTGTACTGACCTCTCTCCCTGTCAATAAGACCTGAACCACGCCCGCCGGATAGATGCTCACAATACAACAATGATCTTGACAGCAGAAATCATAAGAGAGGCGCATGTCTCTTCTGTCTTTTCACTCTTTGAATGGCATTACAGAGAGGCTGACCTCCAACCAAGGTTTAATCTTTGGTGACTGGAGTGTTCATAATTTCTTTCTTTCCTTTGTTTCACTCCTCCCGATCTCACACACACACACGCGCACACACACACACAACCACCATTTGACATGTTCACTATGATGACAGGCAGTCAACATCCCCCTGCTCACATGACATTTGCACAGTGTCATCTTGCTTGTCTTGTTGGGCCTTCACTAATGACCACACACACACACACACACAGACACACACACACACACACACACACTGGAGGAGATAGAAATCGCTGAGCTATTATGTCAGTCTGATGTGCATAGCAGTTGGTTGGCTCACCAGGCAGAATTACATCAAACAGACAAGCCTTTTCTATGGAACCACACACACGCACACACACACACACACACACACACACACACACACACACACACACACATGTATACAGACATATTCATACACAAACATGTGCCAAAAAAACTCAAAGTAAGTTTAAAGGCAGCAAACTATTAAGGTGAAGTCAAGCGTGAGGCACGAGTGTCAGTCAGGGGAGACCATCCTATCTACTTTGTCTGCCTGTTGGACGGTTCACCTGTATGTGTGTGTGTGTGTGTGTGTGTGTGTGTGTGTGTGTGTGTGTGTGTGTGTGTGTGTGTGTGTGTGACTGGCTGTTTGCCGCTCAGCCTGGAGTCTATCCAGGCCATCACTCACACTTTACCCAAGGAGAGGGCGTCGGACAGGTTTTATTAAAACTCTGTCAGAGGGTGTGTGTGTGTGTGTGTGTGTGTGTGTGAGAGAGAGTGACTGAGTGACTGAGTGTATGTGCATGCATCTGCCTCAGGCTTAGAAGAGATATCATCTCCCCCTTTGACATGTTCTTTCATCTTGGCTTTTTTCTCCTTGACAGACACCATTTTGGTTGCCAGTCATTTTTTATTTTATTTTTACTGAGGCTCTTTCCGCAAGGCTGACTTAATCCATTGTCTTGTATGCAGCGGTGCCTGGTTTACTCTGTGTGCATTAAGCCATTTCAATCATATCACGAGCCAAACAATTATACAAACACAATGCGAGTGAATCAGAAAAGTAGGATCTTAAGAGATAGGTTCAGATATGTTTTTGTTTATCCTAACACAAAACTCATATCACTCAAGAAAAGTACTGAGCTGTAAAACTAATTAATGAGAAATGTGGGACAACATCTCTTCAGTCTGTAGAAAAACTCTTTCTAATGTTCTGCCAAAGCTATGTCACTTCATCAATCACAATTTGCCAAATCAACACAGGTGGAAGGAATCCGAGACTATTGTAGGAAAGTAAAAGTAAAAAAAATTAATTAATAAAGATCAACAGTTTAAACAAATTAAAAATGATCGACAGTAAATACAAAAGCAATAATGGCCAACGAACACACACATACAACGGCAAAAGACAGACTGCACAGCTTTTTTCTCACCGCCGAGCACACAACGCAAAACAACACAAAACTACGTTGCCAGGCAACGTAGGGGTCGTTGACGTTCTCCTGCGGAGAGGTCAGTCATTGACCTTGTGTGTTGTTGTATACCTACTACCGACTTACTTGTCTGAACGGCACCACGAAGTCCTCTGTTTTCTGGTCCAAATTCTTTACTCAACCATTCTTAAAGCATATAATAACCAGTCCCCCACTTCGTCCCAGTGTAACCAGTGGGTCCCGACCTCTCCGGGACCAGCCTGCGTGCGTCACTTACCAATAGCGTGCTCACTTGGTGGTTTATTAAATGGGTCAACATTTAATTTTGTACTTCTCCGAGGTACATATGATTAGTTTGACCACAACCCATATGTGACCCTTAATTTGCTTGCGCTTCAAGTGGTCTCAACCTGCGAACTCCTCCATGAAATAAACGTTAATTTCCGGAGTGATGACTGCCCTCTCGTGGCCGAGGACAAAACTGCAGCTTTGCGACAAAGCTCTGCTGATGGATCTCCTTTCTTCTGTGTTATCCTCATTAAGGGGCGTTTTCATGTGACGTTTGTCTTTACTCAACAATACTTGTTATATAGTAATAAATAGTAAAAGTATACAAAATACATTTACTCTCGTTGTTACAGTAACGAGAGTAAATATATTGTCTTCTATACCGTTGGATTCCTCAACAATATTTATTTCCCATCCATTTTTAGCATACCTTGAATAGTAAGACAGTTCCGTCAACAAACCTTAAACACATGTAGATACCAGGAAGTATATAACTTCCCACGAACACAGTCTGGGAACAAGTTACACAAAATGACATAACAGTGAGCTAGTTAGCTAACTCAGTTCTGGCTTGCTCTCAAGGAAACGCTGTCCAGCGATACACAAAAAGAATAAAAAGCAAGTTTAGTTCTGGATATCAGGCGTTGGCAGTGTTTTTTGGGGAAAACGGCTAACAGAGATTTGTACTGATTAAACTGTAAATGGACCGAGAGGCTGAGACATGTTTGAAGGCACGATGATGATGAAGGCAACCATGATCGACAACGTTGTAGTGCAGCGCTTCGTAAACAACACACTATGGATCTGCTGTAAGAGGTGTCACAGATGTTATGTCTCCGCAAATGAATGACTTCTTATTGCTGCATGAAGAAGAGGAGCAAAAGCCACAGATGCAGCAGGTGCAGTAATTAAAATGCTGAGACAAGGCCTTCCCTGTACGATAATCTCGCTCCCACCCGCCCTCTCGAGCTGCTCGCTCCCATCAACAGGCCGTTAGTTTTTAATCATGTTGAAATGATTTATTTAAACGTCAGGCAATGTGTCACCTCACTTCCTTTCATTTTTCAAAATGTTTGTGTTCTTTGTTGCATGATAAATGTATCTTCAGACAGCCCCAATATGACTAATTAACTTTGAAATATCAGAACCAGATGTCGAGCTGAAGGAAGTTCCTCACAGGCAGCCAGGAGAGCCGGCTCACCTCCTATAGCGCTCTCCTCCTGCAACAGCCCTCCTCCTCTTTCCCACCGTCCAACCTGCTCCTGCCGTGCACCAAACTCTTGGCTTCAGTTTTTTTCCAACACACCTTCCTCAGAAGTTTGAGCCATCCTGTTGAGAACCAACACGTTGCACTAGGTCATAAATCTGGCAGTGTGAAGTTAACCTGCACATGCCCTGTGTTTACCTCCTCCCCCTTTTTCCCCTCTATGTCACTCAGCACCTCCACCTAATTTATTCTCCTCCCTCCCTCGCCTCCTGACCAACTGGCTCACTTTCTTTCTCTCAAGCTCCAAAGATTTGGGTTTTACAGATTTATTGAGTTTATGCCCAGAAAGTGTAACCAGACCCAGAGATGGTAAATGTCTGCTCTCATACACTGAAAAAGGAGTCCAGATACTCATTTAAAATGTATTCTCCTCTTTTTTTTTTGCAGCTAATCTCAGAAAAATATACTTTTTCATGATTTATGTCACTCTTTATTTCCGCCTGATGTCAAAAATGTTTGGATCAGGAGACTTAAGTGGAATATGAGTTCTGTTCCTCCGTATTCTGGCTCACACAGCTGTACATTTTTTATAGTTGGAGTGGTGGTGAAAAATCTTCTGTCCCTGCAGAAATGCCTAGAAAAAGCAAAAGGCCCTTGCAGGAACACTGCAGTGTGGACACTTTGACAGTCTGCCATGAGTGACGTCTGATCTGTACAAATTTCAGGACTAATAAATCTACCTGTCAGAGCTTGGAACTTGAAAGGGCCGCAGCCCTGCGGCACAGCTTTAACACAACTTGTGTTGATGAAATTCTGTAGGCTGGAGAATTATAGCTGTCAGAAAAACGCCCACATCAAACCTGAAGCCTTGGCTTTCCTTCTTTTTTTCCCCTCCGTTCTCTCAACACTCATATATTGCTCATTCACCTCCTCCCTCCTTCCCTCCCTTCCCTCCCTGCTGCCTCTCCCCTCCAGACGTCTCTCTTTTCCTTCCTCCTGTTCTTTCTCACTGCTTGGAAAATGAAACATAGGCATCCTTTCATGGCTTGACGACCATCATTACATCATTTTGACACCCTGAAGACCCCCCCCCCCCCCCCCCCCCCACACACACCTTCACCCTCCAACACACACACCTCCCGGTTTAGTTTTTCTAATCATTTGCTCTGCCAACACAAAAACTTTGCTAGCAGACAATAAGTTGTCAGGCTACGGGTGTGGCTGGTCGGCTATCACGCTCTCAGCTCTCTCCTGGCATCCGGCCATGATGGAGGACAAGAAGGCGAAGCTGCCCCATTGGCCAGCCCCGGGTTAAAAATGCAGCCCTGTCACCGAAGCATCAGAGTCAGCAGCTAGGGGTCAAACGGGCTGAAAGGTGGGGAACGCTGCACATCATTTCACAAGAAGGGGTCTTACATGTGGGTGATTTAAATACCAAAAACACCATAAATCATCTACCCACCACTTCCCTGTTGCCACCTCCTCCCATTTACACATCCTTCCAGGCCCACATGTTCAAACCTCTTCCTCCCCTTTCAACTGGATGTATTCCTGTTTATCTTTGATCCTGGACTGGTTTGCTCCTCATCTCCTTTCAACCCGAGCCGATGCATCCTGTTGGTAATAAATCATATGCGAGTGTTTGGATACTTTTCTGCTGCCCCTGATTTTCCTGTAAACACTTCAAGAGGGGTGGATCATATTTGCAATCTTCAAAGCGCCGTTGTCAGTGTTAGAAGTTCACTGGAGTCCTGGGGACGAATGGCAGCCTGAGATTATTGATTTAAATGTCAAAAGGTGTGTCTTTTGCATAAGGTCGGGACCCTCCTGGTGCAGTGTGATCATTCATTGACAGATGAGTCAAAGAGCCTGGGAAGGTGCTCTGCTTTATCATTGAAATGATTCAGTCAACTGCATGAGCTAGGTAGCATTATACCTATGGGCTTGGCGGAAAAGTGGAATTAAAGTGAAATCACAGTTGGAGACAGGGTGGCTAGAGAGGCTGTCACATAAGTTCAGACATTCAGTCCTCGCCACAGCCACTTTGTGTCTGTCATGCATGAGTCACTCCTTTCAGTGTGCCATTTCAAATGCTTAAACTGCAAATCAGATTGCATTCCATGACTTTAATCCACTTTGATCCCACCTAAGCTATATTTCATCAGTCACATCACGTAAAAGAGCGACAATAGAAATATCTTCTGTTCATTAGCCCCATGCTGGAACAGCCGCAGCCATTTACACTACACACACAGCCACCGCGGCAATCTGTCAATCCGTGTGCTTGTCCATCACTCCGTGTCTCTGTGGGAAGTCGGCTCTGACTGACAGCCCGTGTGATCTCTCCCAAGGGCTGGCAGGAAGGCAACAAAAGGCCCGGCTACAGTAATTGGCAAGATAAAGACATCCCGCAAAAGCAGCACTGTCACTCATTTGGTTCCAGAGCGATGAATCAACATGAAACACGCCACACCCGTTAACCAAAGGGAAAGTATGCTTGTCAGATAACCGGTAACCAGTCAGAGGGCCAGCTCGGGGTCACTTCCCCATGCAACCCCCCCCCCCCCCCCCCCCCCACACACACACACACACACACACACACACACACCCCCGCCTCCTCTGGATTCACCTCATGAACCTTCTCACCTCCACTCTCCCCCTCCCGTGTACACCCTGACCTCTGGCTGACCTGTTGGCCTTTTGCTTAGGTCAGCAATAGGTCTGTCTACCCAGTCTTACCCCCATCCCTCACACACCTGGTTCTCATTTCTCACATTTCACTTTCCATCATAGTTGCTGGAGGGACGCCTTCTGCCTCTCTGTCCCTTTGTGTGTGTGGAGGTAGAGGTTGGACAACGTGCAGCTGCCAACATTAAATAAACCCTCACTGTCCAAGAACAGTCGAGTGAGGCAGATTTACAAGGCAGATACGGGATTTACAATCTCTTTATATAAGAGACGCTATGGCCTACATAAGGACTCAAATGTGACATCACACGTAGACAATTACTCAATTCAGTCAGTTTGATGAAGCTGTGTTTCTTGAATAATAATAGAGTGAGTAGAAAAAGTCCTTTGCTGGTGTCATGATCCACTCTAAGAGGTCAGATAGGGTATCCATATCTTCTGAAGAGGCCCTGTCACAGTGTGTTTGGGTTACTGAGTGTGTCTCCTGATGCCCTGTATCTGACCTCCCTCTCTGTCCTCTCTCAATCACCCATGTCTCCTCAGACACCTCTCCTCCTCCTCCTCCTCTTCTTCTTTTTCTTCTTCTTCTTCTTCTTCTTCTTCTTCTTCTTCTTCTTCTTCTTCTTCTTCTGCTGCTGCAACAGGAGAGCAACCCGAGCAGGGGGGGCTCCCTCGCAGTGAAAGCCTCCAAAGAGGGACCTCCTGCGCAGCATGTAAAAGCCCTCTCTCATACATACACACACACATACACGGGGATCCTGTGTCTGTCTGCCCGGCTCTTCACAGGGTAGTCATTAGTCATCAGGCAGATCAAAGGACAACCGCAGGAAGTGAAAGGACCCTGACAAGGAGGAGTCCATCTGGCTGGCAGGCCATCGCTCATCCTCAGCTGACAGGGAGGCACACTCTCCATCTGACTGCCGTTTCCGCTGCAGGCCGCTGCCTGAAATGTGGCTCATTTCTGTGTGACAATTTGTCTTTGATTGAGGCGAAGGTGGCTGATTCGACTGCATCATAAAACTCTCTCTCAAGATCACCATGCTGGGAAATCACTCATATTTCATATTCACATTCATATTTGTAATATAATAAAAGTTAGACACATTAATTGGATTTTTTCTGTTCAAGAAAAGTTGTTTTAAAAGATTATAATTTGCATTTATGTATATTATAACTATTTTATTGAAAAATAACAGTTTCTCTATCTGCAGCACTTGTACGGCTTCTCTTTTGTTTGGGTATTACAAGACTGCGGGAAGTCCCTGTGCCCAACAGTGTGTGTATGTACTAAAAGTCACTCTACTTAGGGCTCACCTCCTTTTTTTAAAGATTGTATTTTCATTCTTTTGTTGGTGGTAGTAATAACAGTGATTATGGGTGTTATTATAGCGTGACACACTGAAACTTTCTAAAACAACAGCAACCAAAACTTACCGCGGGGTCTCATATAAGAGTTCCACCATCATCCCTCACCCCTTCCCAAACCTCCACCCTCCACCACCCACCTTGGCCTGTCGGCAGGGTGACCCTGTCCTTTCGTTGCGTGACTGAGCGCCTCTCCTGCCACACAGGAGGCATCAATTACAGGCCCCGGCCGTCCCGGTGTCACTGCTCTGTAATTAATGGTCTCTCCCGGCACTGCGCCATGGGGCCTGGCCTCACCGTGAACTCCACAGGAATTTGGAGACAAACACACACATATACGCGAACATACACACACACACACACACACATACACACACCTACACTCACACACAACAAAGCACACGCATACATGCTGAAACTTACATGCTGCTTGTGAGTCATTGGCTCACACCTGTTTATGTGATCTTCAAATGTGCACTTAAACCAAAAATCACACATATACTGTATATACTCATTAAGTGCATGCATGCGTATACTTTGAAAGGCACATAACAATTCAGACCTATGCACACACTTCTTCATGTTGCATTTGCTCACATAAAGGCAAGTGAGCAAAAGTCATGCACACACTAGCACACAGAGGCCCAGCCCCCTGCTGCCTGCCCCTTCATTCGTCAATCAGCCAGACAAACAGAAGCACAAGGTCCCCCGGGTCATAAGGTCATGGGATCCTGTGATTCCCCTACTACCCTAGATCTCAACACACACACACTCACACACAAACACATACACACATTGTAGATACTGCAGCCAGTCAAACTAACCCACAAAATGATGTCAACTCCTTTTCTTCGCCACCCTGAATCCTGTTGACTTTGAATCAGTTCCTCTGTTTTTGTTGTTGAGAGGAGATTCTTCCTGTGGCAGACATGCTTGCAATACTTCCCTGAGCTTTCCCTCTCCAGTTGAGTTCCTGCTTTCATTCTCTTCGCCCCCCTCCCTTCCTCTCGCCCTCCCTCCCACTTTCTTTTCTTTCTTCCTTTCCCTCGCTCCCTCCTTCAAACATCACGCCTGGAGCTGACACTGAGCGTGACCCTGCCTTTATTGTTGCAGCGGGGCAGAGGCGCAAACACAGGGCAGGGACTGTCACCCCAGTGATTAAAGAGCGCATGTTTTCAGTCAAACGCCTCAGAGGGGAGTGATCCCAGGGAGAGAAAGAGGGAGGAAGGGGAGGGAGGGAGGGAGAGGGAGGCTCAGCGTCAGGCCGGGAGATAAAGAGCTTCTAAGGTTTTCACAGCTGAAGAATAAACGTATTTTGGAATGTGATAAAGGCACAAAAGTGACATTTGGGATTGATACGTTGCGCTCTCAGTGGCTTTTTATTAAAATTAGAACACATATCAGTCAATACTTTCCACTGATTATATGATAAAGGCTTGATAGATTTCAGAAATGACAGTCTGAAAATCTTGCTCTGAACTTTGTGTCACCGTGCCTAAAGGAGCTGCTAACCCACTGAAAAGATTCAATTAGTGTGGAGTTTTGACATCACATGATGGTCTAAGTGCTGTTTCAGAAGCTTGTTATACCCTAAACCTGTCATATTTCAACATGTTAATAGGAAGAAAAACAAATCGTCATTGTCCATAAACCCTAATTTGAACCACCACGTGTGTAGACGGGACCAACAAACTGCAGCTACGGGGTGATGTGTCCTTGGCGGCTCGGGACCAAGCAAATAAAAGAGCGGCTTGTTGAGTTATGGCTGCGGGTAGGAAAAAGAGCGAGTCATAGATGTGACATTTTGACCATTAGACCTTGCTCCGCAAAATATTATTTTTATTAATGTGAACAGGAATCGGTTTCTCCTACAACACTCGCGAGGATTAAAACAAATAGGGCCATGAAAGTGCCAGGCAAGCAAAGAAATAAATAAATATCACGCCTGCCTCCATATTTCATATAACAGTCACCTCCAAGAGCTGTGGGCCTCTGTGTTAGGCGTCCAAGCTAAACATTTGGAAGTTTACTCAGTCATAAATTAACGGCTCGACAGTCAAAAGTGTTCAAACTCATTTGTCAAATCTTGCTTGCTTTTTTCCCCCCAGCGTTTAAATTCATTACAGCAGTTTTTCTTTCTTTACAAAAGGCCTCCAGAAATGTCCCAGTACCACGCAGTACTCTGAAAATATAATTTTGGAAACTAAAAGCCTTTCGACGGTACATCACGTGTGCTGAGACCAAAATCCATCAGTTTCCCTGCACAGAAAGACAGTTGAATTAATTCCCATCCAAGTACAATTTATCTCCACGGGTTGCTGTCAAGGGATCGAGCTCTGAAGAACCTCCAGGCATCAGATCAACATTCATGGCTCATCAGCTCAACAACTTGTATTTTTGTTAATTTAGCAGCCGTGTTCTGCTAAAGTGGGATAATTACTATTGACAAGCTTTTGCCAAACATGCCATTGCAGAGTAAACACAGATGATGCCTTTGGCTCAGAGCTTCAGACAAACAAATGTCATTCAGGCCTTACAGAGAGAATGTTGCTGCAAGAAGGCTGTGCAGCACAGTACCCATAATGCACTGTGACTTTTCCTGCAACTAATTCCCTTTGACAGGATGCACACTGTAAACATAGATTATAATACTTTGTCTCTCACACACGTTAGCAGTTATATAAACTTAAACTACCAGACCTTTTACTTTTATTTTATCCCCGAATGAGATTTATTGATTGCTGTCAGGATGTAAAGAGAATTTTAACAAATATGACGAGAAATGTTTTTGAAGAAGATTACCAACCTGTACATGTTCCGCGATTGTGGTATTCATCAGCGCACATATGAATTGCCCATATAAGTCGGTTTTAACACCAACGTAAATGTGTGTGAAAACCAGTCATCAAGCTGGCGCAGAGTTCTGCCACAAGAAACAAGCCGAAACATTGATCATTTTATTATCCCATTATCTTGGATGTTTACATATGCAGGCACGGCTCCACCACAGCCAATGTAATCTTTTCATGAAGCCATTCTATCTATGGAAGGGGTACGATGAAGGGTACTCAATGTTTGTAATAAGTATGAGGTAGACACTCCTCCCAAGAGAAACAACAGCATTGTTATTTTGTTGTTCTTACATTCTTTAAGTTTCTAACGTTCATGTTTCCTACCAACAGTTTAAGTGTTTTTTCTGCCTATCAGCACCTCTAAAGCTCACAAATTGTCTCGTTATATCTTGTGTATTATATCTTCGAACCAATTTTCTCTCCAGGTCGTTGGGTGAACCCAGCTGTAACTTATGGCAAAAGTTTGAAACTAGCTAACTGAACGAAGGCCGCTTCGGCCTGCAATGGGTCGGCCCTTCGGGAGCCTCTTGAACTTCCCAATAGCTTGTCCACCCCCTGTGGACAACATCTACAATGTGATGCCTGTGTTAACAGCCTATGGGCACAGTCCTCATTGTGGTCCTTGTCAAAACCTCCTCCTCTGCTCTCAAAGTGCTCATCCAGTACCTGACACATGCCAGCTCCCATCTTTCATCATCACTTCTAGAGCCACATTCAGATTCATTTTCCCTTCCCACCCCCCTTTTGTGTGTGTGTGTGTGTGTGTGTGTGTGTGGTCTGCGTGACTGTGAATGCATATGTGTGTGTACGCTGTACCCAAAGAGACAGACAGGCACACGAGCATGAAATCCACCAAACCTCCTCTAATTCCCCCTGTAATTTATGGCTCTCAGATACATGTCATGCTGAGGCTAAACAAACGGTCCTTTGTCGCTGACAGCAGCCTTTGATCAGACTGAATCGGATTCGCTGTCTCGCTACTGCACCGGATCTGCCCGCCATTAATGCTGCCTCTGCCGCGAGGATTTTTACTGACACACACACACACACGCACACACACGCACACACACACACACACACACACACACACACACACACACACACACACACACACACACACACACACAGAGAGACACACACGCACAGCCTAATGGTGCTGAAAGTTTTCCACTCACACCTTAACTCACACACGCTCTTCCTAAACTAAAAGCACGACACCCTCAACAGTTTACTCTGAACTTGTGACCTCTGGCTAACCCCCCACCCCCCTCCTCCCACGCACCCAGTGTCTCTGGAAGACGTCTTTACAGCAGGCCCACTGGTTGATTGACAGGTGTGGGGGAGAGAGGGAGATGAAGCTCTGCGGTCAAGAAACATCAATCAGAAGAGCGAGTTCAACATCTGTAAAGTCACACAAGCTGACGTGGTCCCTGTACAAACTGCCAGGCCAGGTCGCACGCACACACACACACACACACACACACACACACGCACACATACGCATTCTCACCTGTTGGCGGCCATGTTGGCAGCCACTCACTGCGGATTGCATCCAAATGAAAACATAGGGTTTTGACTGGGGTGTTTTGAAATGTGTGGCATGGTGAGAATCTATTTAAGCTGTCAGCCAGAGGGGCATGCGAATGTGTGTGCAGTAGCAGTGTAGAGTGATTAAGCACGTCACTGTTGGCCTGTGGGATTGACAGTAACGCCGGCTGACTTGGACACACAAGGGGGAGAAAGACTGGGGGCACTTGTGTAACAGAGACACACAGGCAGGTACTGTTCTCCCGCCGAGCTCGAAACAAACCGCTGTTGACATCCCTGTCACCAACACTCATTTCTAGCGCTCAACGAGATTAGACTCAACTGGCGGTGGTAGAGACAGAGGCATCAAATTAAGCGAAAGCGGCTGACAGCGAGCATGTTCAGTGCGCTGGCTTTCTGCAGGCTGTTTTCTTCCGCTTTGCTTCGCATGAAATGTTATCTTTCAGCCTGCATTCCAAGGGGAGGGATCAAAGATTAAATTCAGGGTAGATTCGGGGAGCCGTTTGATGAGCAGGCACACCGAAAGGAGAAAGTGCGGGCTTAAAAGACATGAACTTTTAGGAAGAGATGCACTCACGACATGCCTGCTAGACAGATTTGATCATTTGGTTTCAACTTTTGCAGACTTTGTTGTGATAACATGGGCTTAATTTATTGCTGTCTCTCTGTCTCTATCATGTTCCCCACCCATTCACTCACCCACCCACCCACACACACTTTGAGATGTCTTATCCCTCACACACATGCACACACAAACAAACACACCATCCCCCACCCGCCTACCTACCCATGCGCTCACACGTAGGCTTTTTGACAGAGTGAAGTTGTCAGGGAAATGGAGAGGAAATGACACAGGGCATATTTTCACAAATCTCCCATGTTGGCATACTCCGCTCTGGCACAGGGCCTGTCAGCAGCCTGTCTGCTCAGTTTAGCCATCAGACACAGTCAGAGTGCCAAACGCACTGGGACACGCTCGTCCTGAGACAGGAGGGAAGACAGAGAGAAATGTCAACGGAGAGAGACAGGGAGGTGTGGGGGGACAGGGAGGTGTGGGGGGGGGGAGACTAGGTTTCAGAGAGAGGGAGACAGAGGAACAGAGAGGCATGATTGAAGGAAAAAGTCAAAAGGAGTTAAACTAGTGCAGCGATTAAGAATTTCACATCTTCAGAAAGAGGTTAAGACCAACTCTACCCCCCCCCCCCCCACCAGAAAACAGAAATGTCAAAATGCCAGTCCATTATCCCTTTTTTACCGGTACTGTAACATAAACCGTGCGGCTCGGGGCGCCGTGCGTCACCGCGACTTTGGGAAAGTGACTTTGACGAGGTGGCGGCCGGCCAAGGCAGGCAGGCCTCACATCTACCTGCTCCACTGGAGGCACTGCGTTGACCCTGATGGCTGTCTCCCACAACCCCCTGCTCTGCTGCTTACCTAAATACACACACACACACACACACACACACACACACACACACACACACACACACACACCAGCTGTGTATGGCATCCTATGACTGCAACAGACACTCTACTGTTCTGCCACACACCTCAGGGCTAACAGCCTCATGTCACACAGCCCAACTAATTATCTTGGCATTAAGAGGAAAAACACAAACAGGAGATGTTGCACATATTTTAAACTCATGCTGAGACCGTGTATCCTGGATGACAGACATAGTAAAGGCTGTGGATGTGTGAGAAGTTCAGGCTATTGCTCCAGTTATTTTAAAGCAAGGATCTCAAACTACCGGCCAAAGAACCAGATTTCATACGGTCCCCAACATGTTTAGATGTGGACCACAAATTCATTTTTGTTCCCCCCATTTTGATTTCCCCACATTATTTTATTTTACAGTGATCCTTCATTTAAAAAAAAATATTTTACATAACAAAGCAAGCTGCGCATAACTGCACAACTTCTTCAATACACATCCCTCACTTCAAAACACTCAAACTATCCCTTTAAAGGATAACTACGTCAAGTACGACTCCCAGGGACCATATCAGAAACATCTGATCACAAAGCTTATAATGATGTTGCATGCACTGCTGACAGTGAGCAGAAGCTAAGAATACACTTTGTCGTAACACACAAAGGAGATGATGCTAGAACACCGCGGGTTTAGCCGGTTCATAGATTGGTCATAAACAACCAAGTCTTTCTGTCAATTCTCCGGGCAATGACCGATTCATACACTTTAGGGAGATAGCAGGGCAACGTTTGTTTAATGTCCAGTCTAACTGATTTGGACATTAACGTTCTGACATGCGGCTCCTCCGGGTTATGTCGAGATAGGTTCAGGGTTGCAGTGCATGTGTTAAAAGGATTGTTACATTCTTTCAGGGGACGCACATCCCATGTAGGAAATAATTGAGACAAGGAAAGGAGATGTGAAACAGCAGCTCTATAATGAACAGATTCCTACATTCGAGAGGTTTCCGGATATTTTTCAGCCACATTAAGGATTTTAAAAGGTAAAAAAACACAGCAGCAGCTGGTGACATTCGTGTTGAAGGGTAAACAGCTGAGGGAGAATGGAGGTCAACCTGCTGTGTGGAAGCCTCGTGGGAAAGACTCGCGGCCACAGCCACCTTTCACCACCACCCTGTCTGCCACACGGACAGCGCCAGGAGTACAAACAAGGACATGTATGTCTGCTGCTGCTTCCTGTGTGTGTGTGTGTGTGTGTGTGTGTGTGTGTGTGTGTGTGTGTGTGTGTGTGTGCGTGTGTTTACATCATTACACTGGTTTCTGCCAAGGGACATTTGGTTATCCTGTCCGGAGGGAGCCATCTCCCTAGGGGGGAGCGTGGGTGATCAGCTCGTGGCTATTGCCTGTCACAACTTCCCTCTACATCACTGCACACACACACACAGAGTTGCAGCACACACATATCGCACACACTGGGAAGAGGAGATATGGTTTTACATGTACTCCCTAGGCAGTGTGAGGTCACCCAGTTCTCTATTTCAAAGGAGACAGGGTCGCCGCCGAGCCAGCCGAGGCCCTGTGGAAGCATCCAGTCAAGTGTAATTTTCCAGTCCGCTGCTCCATGATGAGCAGGTCTGGTCATGGCTCAGCCCCAAGGGCCCGGCCTGCGGGGAGACTGACGGGCTTGGAGCAAGTCCACCTTCTGCTCCGGCCTTGTCGTGTCATTGGGAATGAGGGCTCATCATCGCCTGCCAACCAGTGCTGCAGTCATCATTCTCCTCGGCTCCCTCAGCCCTGTAAATTATGCTTACCCATACCATTATTAGACTCATTATAGACCCATTTGAGTGGCTTTCAGCCTGTCACCGCCGCTCAACTATGTCTTCGGCTTGACTTGATTTCCTCTGACAGGCTTTTCTTGTACTAAAAGGCTGTGGAGGGGAGTTGGAGAGACGGGAGACTGGAGAGAAAGAGAGAAATATGCAGCTAGAAGAAGTCAAGCAAGAGGTTTACAGGCTGATGTAGTACATTGATTTGCTTTTATGATGAGGCACATATTGGCGGTTTTGGCGTTGCTCACCGTACCTCAAAAATTATTTTTGCAATTCAGTTGGAGACTCATGGATATAAATGGTTTGAGGGGCAAGAAAACTGGCAGGCTGAGTCCATCTTGCTGGTTGTTGACACATTTTTAAACACAGTTGAGAAATGACCCTTATTTCTGGAAAGCTAAGGCCTTTCAATTTTACTGTGCTTGGCAAACCGATGCAACTCACTTGGATTCCCAATTGCCTGTCAACTGCGGGGTCTGCCATCCATTCGTTTCCCAAGTCCTGTCCCCGCTAAGCCCTTTGCTACATCTTTCATCCTGTCATCGCTAACATGATAGGGAATTCCCTGGGAGAAAGGGAAACTTCATTGGGAAAGGCAAGGAGCTATGCACCAGCTCCCCTCCAATGCTAAATGTGAACAGAGCCAAGATCTCTCAATCTGTGACGGCTCATTTGGAAATGTGGCTTTGGACTCTTGTTCCCTCTCGCCCTTGCCAAGTACAATAATTATTTTACAATTCTCCAGTTCAATTTTATAAATTTGGGATTTTTCTCTGTCAGCTACGGCCTTTTGAAGTATTTTATTGAATTTCCTGCTGGACTCAGCTCTAACGTCCATTTTTTTCATTTTGCCTGAGCTTAGCTCCCTGCTGCTGTTTCCCTTTTCATGTCTCTGACAGCCTTTTGCAACATGGTCGACCTCTAAGCTTTTCCAGTTCGCTTTCCCGTCTTGAAGCCACTTTCTTTTTTTCTTAATAAAAAAAGAAAAAGCTCTCCTACTGCTTCGGTTGCAATCATTATTTCTTCATCTGGATTTCTCATTATTTTCACTGATATTTCTGTGCATTTCACCTCTTGACTCTGTCAGGAGTAGCTGTGGGTGATATCATAGTCATGTCACTGTTCATTTACATCACATGGATTGACAGCAAGGCCCGGGCCAGTTCTGCTTCTGATAAAGGCTGATCTAATCCATACCACTGTGTACTTTCTCCCACTCAGCTCCTCTGTTCTTGGCATCTATGTCTTTAAACCCAAAAAGCATCTCTCTCTCTCACCCCCCTACATGTGTTTGCAATTCCCCTCCGGGGGGTTATGATTCAACAGCGGCATCATCTCAATTCGTCTCAAAGCATGAAGCATCGCAAGAGAAACTAAAGTGGGAGACAAGACGGCCCTCTCTGCCCCCATTTCAGAGGCAAGAGCTTGAGTGTATTTGGCGGAGTTGGACGTGAGGCTCGCTCTTTGGGATGTGGGAGTTTAAGAAGAGAGTGCCACGCTGGCCTAATCACATTACGGGTGCCATATTATGTGTCAAGCTGTCACTTTCAATTTGAGCCACCGCATTGCAGCGGTGGGCCTTGGCTTTTCTTCATATTCCTGTTTTGATTGGGGCTCGATAGTGACTAGGCTGGAACTGGGTGTACACAGCAAGAGAGGGAGACCGCGGTGAAGAACGCTCATCATATGTTTACAATTAGTTTTGTTTGTGGTGTGGATGGAGGTTGTGTGTGTCTGTGGGGGCCACCGTTCCCACTGACCTCTTCACACTGAATCACATGTCAAATCGTATTCTTGTCTCCTGTTTGAACTGATGTCATGTGTCTGATCGTCAAATCTGTCACACTGGTTGACGTGGAAACTGTGTCGAAAGGCGCACAGGGTGTGTGTGTCTGTGTGTGTGTGTGTGTGTGTGTGTGTGTGTGTGTGTGTTCAGGAAAATCCTGCTAAACTCCATGAGCTGGGTAAATTGAGGAGATACAGACTGACAAGAGGGAAAGAGCGGGTAGGAGGGGTTATGGGATGGGGGGAGCAGGGCGGGAGTTCAGTCAAAGCCAATTGTTCTCCAATTGAGTGGAATGACTCAGAGGAATTGGTAGAAGTTGGGTCTTTTGTGTTCAAGCAGCTGAAACATTTGAGCGATTGAGTTGAAATTCCCCCTGTTTTTCTACTCCGGAGTGTTTTTACCGCTATTCGGATCCAGCCTCCCCTGAGCAATCACTGTCCTCCCTTTCTCTCTCCCTCTGTACCTCCCTCCGTTTATCTATCTCTCTCTCCGTCTCTCCATTTGTCTCTGTCCGATAGATCATTGGCATGGTCATAAAGCCCAGCAACCTGTCATGGCTGAGGGCTTCTGGCTGCTCTTTCAGACGAAGCCTCAGTATCAGTCGACAGAAGGAACAAAAGTAAGTGGAGATGAGACACAGGGGGGAGGGGTGCAGAGAGGGAAAGTGAAGGGGAGTCGGGCCTCGGTGGCCATGCTGACATCCTGAGACATCCAGCTGGGTATTTCTACTGGGTTTTCATCTCAATCTCCTCCGTAAATGCTAAATATTCACCGCTATCAGAGGGCTGTTTTGTAGCCGGTAGATGATCCAGAGACCAAATCTCATCCTCTTCTTCGTCAAGTTTGAGGCAACAGCAACACTGCAACAGCATTATGATTCAGGACAATAGAGTGACAATAGCAAGAACGAGGCAGAATGCAAGGAATAAGGTTATCTTTGGCAGCTACAAGCTAGCAACAGGGTGTTTAGCTCACCCATGGTAGTCACTAAATTAATTGGCTCCCAGTTGAGTCGGTTACAAATACAAATGCAAATGTGCTGACATAATTAGGACCGCGCCTTTATAGATTCTGCTGATCATAAATACAATACTGTAGGTTTATTGGCTCTCTCAGTAGCTAAATGCAGCTGTTAGCTGATGCGCAAGGGAGGTTGTTAAGCTCATATACATATATATCAATATGTTCTCTCAGCCCGGTCTAACCAAATGATGTATGGACAACATGACAATTTGTTCAGTGAGCAACGTCATAATTGCTTTTTGTATGTCATTTTAGATCATGCAGTATGTACTGACTTCAATGTAAATGTGACTTATGGTGGATTATTGAAGTTTTGTTTGTGACTTGTTTTGTATACTTGTGTTTTTATCATTATACTTAGTTAACTTACTTATTTTATGCCCAACCATGATGTTTTTTTAAACTAAGTGATTTTGTTCACTAAAACAGAGGTTGTTTAATAAAGTATGTGGCGTAAAAAGACAAATGATGCGAGAACATCCTAAAATGTCTTGCTATCCATATGCTTTTCCGTGAGGTCAGGTTGATTCTTTGTGTAAGCATTGGTAGCACAGTGACTTATAGAAATACCTCTAGGAAGCTGAATTGGTCATTTAACTTATAGTGAATAGTGCACTCTGTGAGCTAGCTAGCTGTTAAAAGGTGTTGATATTTTATAGAGTCCTGGCAAGCCAACTGTATGACTGGTGCAACTTCCTGTCCATTATTCCTTCACACAACTCAACACAATTCAGAGTCAAGCCAAGTTCACATGACAAACTTCAGTCGTCAAATCGCTGTACAGTTTACGCTACAAAAAATGCTGTTTTCTTGCTTGTCCCATACTCTAAGGACATCTGACATCCCAGATGTGGTCTCCAAAGTATGTTTTATTACAAAAACACGACCATGAACCGACACCGCCGTTGCATAGTTATGCATGTTAATGTGGATTGTTATCGTTCGCTTATGTGGATCATTCACATTATATTTTTAGTTTATTCATGCAACAATCCAACACCCTAGGTCCAACAAAACAACAACAACAACAACAACTTTTGCATGTGTTGCAAATGCAACACAGTGAGGCTACAGGCGAGGTAGGCTTCCCCTCAACCCGAATCGTGTGCTCTCGTTGGCTGTAGCTCCACGACATGTCCAGAAACTCACACATAGCTCTCGATGTGCCAGCGCAGAGCCAACGCGGAGCTGCCTCTGATCTGGGGTCGGGATTAACTAACCACTAACGCTGTGTGGCCAGCTACTCCAACACCTGGAAATCTGTTTCCCAGCTGAATAAACCCAGTGGAGGAGTATAAGAGGATTCCTATCTGTGGCCAAAAACAAAAAGTCTATTTCTGGGTTTTTTGTGCCAAGCCTGAACCATCAATCTTCATGGATAGATCTGATGTTCAGCGGTTCCAGTTCTGCAATGGCAGACAGATTGATACTAATACAATTATGTAACTGTAGGGTAAGTCGTACCAATAAGGCTGCTATCAACAGGCCGGAATAGAGAGAAAAAAGTAATGTGCCTTCTTATATGTTACTACATAGAGAATGACAACACAATGCCAGGGGGAGGGCTTCCATCTTATACAGTATGTAACTGAGTGGGACGGATTCAGTATGGTGAATGTCTCATGCTTCTGTGAGGCACTTTGAGCATTTTATTTCTGTCACTTTGTTGTTAATGCAGGACTAATCCTGTGAAAGGCTATGTATCCATTGGTCGTCAACATTATTATTCATGCTTATTTCCAGTACAATTCTGGCCAAATTACAAAAGACAAATGATACAGCACATGGACTTGATCATCCAAATGCAGTTACCAAGGCATCCATATGAGCACAAGTAACTTGTCATGCTCTGAGTGTTTCATCTGACTTGATTTATTGTGTCTCATTTACATTCCATCTTCTCACAGAGCTAATGGTCCATAAATCCTGTGTAGATAATGTCCATAGATTAAAGTGAAATAACAGGCAGTATAAATCAATTCCAGAACAGAGTGATCTGTTGTTTCAATAATGTGCACCATTAGTTTGAAAAGCAGACCTCTGACTCACATGAATGCATGTGCAACACTTTATTCATCTTTCTCAGTCTCGGTTTTCTCCCTATAACTCCTTTCACACATTTCATAATTTCTATGTAAGTCTGTGCTTTTTGGGTCTCTATGTTTTACTAGATTTCTGCTTTTTCCTTTTTCAGTGCTCTCACTGCTCACAAAAAACGAATGTTGACGAAAATTAATGTTTAACTTAGTTTTGCAGTTGAATGATTGTTTATCCCCTTTGCTCGGTTACCTAAGTGGGTTTTGGAAATGCTACTTAGTGATGGTGAAATTGTGGTGAGTGAAATAAGGTCATATCTTTCTGTTGACGCTTTTGTGACAAATACAGGATGTGTCGAGATTGATGGCAACCAGTGCGTTTGAGTGCACGTTGTAGAAGCTTGAAGTCAGTGTTTAGTCAGCAATTAGTCATTTTCAGCACCAACTATTCCCTAATAGTTCCTGGGCCATCGGAAAGTACCATCCATAGATCATGGAGGTTTTGGGAGCCAGGAACTATGACCGATGAGTTGAATCTCCACATAAAAGACACATTGTCTAGGATTTGGTGGCTTCTAGCGGCGTGGTTACAGATAGCAACCAACTGGGTCTTTGCTGAGCAGGGACATTTTGGGCAGTCCAGAACTACAATGTAGAGCCTGCTTACGCCAGTCGAAACCTGAGAAAGGTTCCTGTTGTTGAGTGCTCTGTCTCTTCTCTCTCTCACACACTTCATTGTCAACATATTTAAACATATTAAATCCAGTATCTAAGGTGGTAGTGAAAAAACAGACATGGTTTATGAACACACTCACAGTACCCAACACAAGTACGGGTAAAACATTTTATGATGGAGCAAAAGTTATGGACTCTAATAAATATGCACACATGTGCTACTTGTGCAGAGTTGTTGGCACTAGCAGGCCACATAAATATGTCACATTAAAGTAGCCTGCCTGTTGACGAGCCCTGCTTTGACCCCGTCAGTGTGCACGCTCCACACACACTTTAAAGAGTTGTTTTGTACTTGCGTGCTAAAACTCATAGCAGAATACATTATGTCTCCTATGGTTCAAAGTGCATAATGCCATGCAGATCTTGATATGTGTCAACCAGCAATGAGAGGAAGTAGCAGAGCTGAGAGACATAAAGAAATTTAGAGAGGGAGAGAGAGAGAGAGAGAGAGAGAGACATCAAAGGGCGAGTGTTTTCCATACAAGAGGGCGAGCAGGGCTTTAGATCAGACAAGCTCTTCTGTAAACAGCCTCCTCAGATCCTGCCAGCATGAGGTTCCCCTTCAGCACGCTGCTTTGTCTATCAAAGTGCTCCCATAGTATTGAGGGGGCACTGGAGCAGTGCTCCTTGCCACTTCCATCCCTCCCTCCTAATATAGAAAGCCGGGCAGCTACACGCCCCCCAACACATGAATCACAAAATAAAAGTGATTATCTCCTCCCACCTCCACCAGGACTTCCACTTCTTTTTCCCTTTTCCTCCCTCCTGCTTCTCCTTCATGTGTTTCAAAGGTTCCTCTCTCAAAACTTCCTCTTTTACCTCATCTCCTCCTGCTTCCCCTCCTCCTCCTCTTCCTTCCTCCACCGCCCTTCAAACAGCTGTTTTGTTCTTGGGAAAACACTTTTTACTATATATACTTTTACAGAATTTTGTCTTTTGACCATGGCACACTTTCCAGCATCTAAGGCAACTAGAGGGAGTAAAAGGAGAACCAGCAAAGAAAAGTGTACCACAAAAGCCAAAAGAGAACAAAGTCCATGCCATACTAATGAGAATGCAGTTTCTCCTCTGAGCCACAGTGGAAAGTAATTGTGGGGGTGATTTTCTTCTTCTTCTTCTTCTTCTTCTCTCTGGTCTTTTCAGGGGGGCTTCAGGAGCAAGCTTTACAAGCTCTTCCCTGCTCTCATCCTCCACTGATCAAAGCCCGCTTGCACAGATATATTTCCGCTCACAGACAATGCCTCTTCTCAAGGTGCTGTCAGGTTCCCTTCTTTGCTTTAATTTCATCTCTTAAACTTTTTTTTAATCCCCATACCCCCTACCTCCCTTCCCTCTCCTTCTTTTGTGCGGGCTGTCAGCCGTGACAGTTTGTTGCCAGGAGGGACTTGTGGGAAGAGAAGGTAGGTGCACTTTTACAAAGAGCCGCCGCCTGGCTGCACCTCACTCACACTGTCACTCAAAACAGGCCGACTCACACTCGCACGCACTCGCACGTACACACAGGCAAGGTGACACGCCCGGCTTTCACGCACCAGCACTGGCACCAGCACTGGCAACAGCGCAGCGCTCACACATTTACACTCAAACCCGCACGGCGGAACATGACAGACACCTTGACCTTGTGTTTGTTGTGTCACGCAAGGTATCAGTGCTGAAGAGAGGGGGCCGGAGGGGGGAGGCGAGTTGGGCTCTGAAGCCAGTTGCACTGTCTGAGTTTCTCAGATCATAAGCCAGAAGGAAACTCGGAGCGACAGAGCCGTGATGGAGCGCTGGCAGAGCCGGCGCTGACAGGGCTTAGATGACAGACAGAGGCTGACATCTCCCTGTCGCCTCGGGGAGACACGCGGCCCTGAGTGAAACCTGAGGAGTCCTCCCTGCAGCCATAACTATCAGCCAGCCCTCGCAAGCCTAATCCCTTAAAGTTCACACAAAGACGTACGGGTGACAGAAGGGCAGGAGCAAAAAGGAAGACAAGAGGAGTATCTTTTAATTTCCTAAAAGAGAAAGATGATGAGGAGGAGAGAGTTTTGCCTTGAGGGAAAGGATCGAGTTTGTGAAACATTAATTACCCCCCCCCCCCCAACTTCCCCACGACGTACTCTGCCAATCTGTCTTCATTCTGGAGGAGCTGGGGCTGCTCAGAGCAGGTGAATGGCTTCATTTGTTCTTGTGGAGGCAGTTGTAGGCAAGATAAGGAGTTATTCAGATGTGTTGTAGAAAGTCAAACTTCTTTCATGTAGGCATCAACCAATATAACGTTAACATAAGATGCCTGTATTTTGTGGTTTCTCAGAGAGATGGCCTCCGAACCAGCAAATGTTGGATAACAACCTCCTTTAGCTACATTAAGATCAATTTTAGATTTTAGTTTTTAATTCCTCCTCAAACTATTGAAGTCCACATGTAAAATCTGAGATTTGTTTCTAAAGACAGTATACATGTTGGAAAATAAAGACATGTGAAAAGAGGCGTCCTGAGCGTAGCTTCTCCCCTCACAGTATATCAACACTAGAGCACATAGCATCAGTGGTTCTGCTGCTCAATCGCCAGTTACAACATTTATTTACCACAGCCTCCAGTGTGCTCGCTAGCCGTGGTTAACTGACCATCTGGCATACTGGGACAAATCCCGGTGAGCTGCCGGTCATTTGGGGTGTGCATGAGAACGTGCTGCACGTGTGTGTGTGTGTGTGTGTGTGTGTGTGTGTGTGTGTGTGTGTGTGTGTGTCCCAGTTAAACTTGTGCATACGTAACAAATGTAACAAAAGGTTTTGTGCAAAAATGTTTTGTTTGGTTTTGTTTTAAGGTTGATTTAAAATAAAAGGTAACAATAGGAAAATCAGTTCAAGGAGCAGTTTGTAGGATTTTTTGGCATCTGGTGAGGTTGCGGATTTCCAAGCGCTTTGTAGAAATGCAAAATTCTCCCTTTTGTTTGTCCGTTCAGGGCTATTGTAGAAACATGGCAGTGCAACATGGCAGACTGTGAAGAGGGCTAGCTCCCCATGTGGATACAAAAAACTCAATCTAATTCAACGAAAACACAACAAGTCTTGGTTATACACAAGCAAAAACATATAAGCATATTATATTACATTTCTGACAATTCTTCCCTTTAAATCCTGCACACTGGTCCTTTAAACATCATATTCCTCTTTTGGAAACACATCACTAATACATGTTTCACAGCTATCATCAGGTAAGGAGGGACCGCCGCATCTCAGTTATTGTGTTAGTGTCAGACAATTGAAGGAGTATCAAAGAGTGATTTCACTATAGCACATAAATGCTACCTGTTAAACAAAGAGTGATTCCTCCATGTTTGAATTGAGACCTCAATCAAAACCTGTCTGACAACCTAAATCAGTGTTTCCCTTGATACATCTGTGGTACACAATAGTTTAGCTACCACGCCCGCTACAGAATCCTGAATAATAATGTTCATGAAATGTTTAATTGAGTCACAAAATCAGAAGCCATTTATGCTTATTGTTTTTGTTGTACATGCAAACCTTTGTCAGTTATGTGGTTGGGTTGGGTCATTTGAGCGCTGACCTGGTCATCGCCAACGTTTAAACTGTATTTCAATAGTGATGTTCATACAGATTTATAAATGAAATGTGACCTCTCCAATATAACCTAGGAGCTCGGGATCAAACTGCCCACTCTGTGGTCAAAGGACCACCAGCTCTTCCCATTGAGCTACAGCCTTCTGCGTGCAAAGAAAATACTCTCACGCCATTATTCGGCCATCCTCAGATCTGTGACAGCACTACATTACAAAACGCAGCCCCCTCATTCATTTCAATGAGCCCACTGCATCGTCACAGCAGGGTCGCAGAGTTCTAAAGTATTCTAATCCGCTGCAATGTTTTTGGCATCTGATTAGCTTAAAAGATCAGGGATCCATCACTTGTGTCATTGGCCGTTTTTTCAAAGGATAAAGGACCATATTTGGGGAGTCAAGTTTGGACATTGTCCTTGGTTTGCCCTTTCCCACATGGAGCACACAACTGTCATACATACTGGAAATACAGTGTTTGGTTTAGGTGAGGGCTGGAGCCTGGGCAGGACATGACGCAAAAAGCCCGCGGTCACGCACGGTACACATTCTTTTACCGTTCCTTGATTTTGGCGTGGGCCCGAAACTCGTTGTCTCTCCAGTTTGAGGTTTTGTTGGTGTCAAACGACCCCTCTCCTTCACCCTCGGATATTTGTTTCGAACCAGTTGAATATAAACATTGTCAACACTTCCATTCAAATTCACCAAAAAATTACTGTTTCTATTCACTCTCGGGCTCAATGACATTACACTGACTGTCAGGGTCCAGTCTATTTAATGTCCGGTCCAACTGCTTTGGACAGTTACGTTCTTACAAACAGCTCATCTGGCTAACGTCTAGACAAGTTCAGGGTTGTAGTCAACGTGTGAAAGAGTCTCAGCTGTACCTTCAGAAACATGCACACCAACACAAGTGTGTTTTAGTTTTATGGTGCTATATTTTGGTTTTAAAAAGTAAATTATTTTTTAAATTAAGAGGTTATGAAGATTTTTAAGCAGTGAACACTCTGAGCAGATGATGGAGTAATCTGTCATTTTTTACTTCATACATTTTTAGCAGTATAGGGTGATGAATATTATAGGTCAGGGGCTATTTAGTAGATCATTTTAAGAGCTCAGACAGATTGTGAGGCTTTTAGAAAATGATCATGTACGGATGTAAAACTGTCTACACATTTGCAATATCATCCGCATTAGTGTAAATTAATTTCCTCTCCATATAAAGCCCCCCACTGCTTGTCGGGGGAGGGGGGGCTCCTCACCTCCTGGACCCCCTCTGTCAGTCTTTCTGAATAGGCAGCCAGCTGGGTGCTGTAAAACCACCTCCAGCACTAGGTAACCTTCAGTGTTGAGTGTCATGGGCTTAAGAGAGATGATTGTGCTGTCTTTGATGAGTAAAGGTGCCTCATCTCACACCTCCCTTCAGAACTTCAAGAGACGACCACTCAGCTCCCAGGAATGAGGATATTAGCTTGTCAGTGGGGTGACAAGTTTAGCACAATAGGGGCGTTTGGCTGGAGTGGATATATTGGGCGAGTCAAAGGGCCGGAGAGAAGCAGTCACATGCTATTAGGCTCATGCTGGTTAATTTGAAGAAGGGGGCATACTTTTTTTTTTTTGCGGGTTCAAAGCATGTTAGCGCCCTCACCAAACTCACTTTACTATCTGTAACAAAACAATGTGGGAACTAAAGCGCCATGTTTTGTCTATGGGACCAATTGGTTGTTAAAAATTCCAGTTTGGTTATTTCAAAAGTCTCAAGACAAAACTCACACAAGTCTAACTACATTACATGCTTACAGAAAGTCTGCATCAAGAGCTTCTTTTATTTTTTATTTCAGCTTTCCCCCGAAGGCAAGTAACACAGGTTAAAGTTGAGCTGCAGTGTTTCATACATGTGATGTTTGAGTCAAGGGAAGGCTTGTGCACCCGTGCATTTATTATGTCACCTTCAAAGTTATCGTTTGTGATCTCAGGCATGACTGTTGAAGGAGTATCTATAAGACATGATTGATGTATTCTCCACAGTTACAACTCTCTCTTCCTTCCCCTTCCTCTGTCTTTCTCCCAGTTCCTCCAGTTGCAAACAAAGCATTACTTTGACTGACAGCTCCAATCATTCTACTGTGTTTGCTTGGCAAGTTCAAAATGTGACTGACACTCAGCTCATTGGATAAGGGGGATAGGGGGATGGGGGGGGGGGGGGGGGATGTCAGAAAGGGAGGGAAAAGGGGCAAGAAATTAAACAGAAAACAAAATCCTCCCTGCATGACAACTCCCCCCTCCTTCTGCCATCTTCAATCCCAGCCGCCTCCACTCCGTCTCTTCCTCTTCTCCATCCTTTTCCATCATCTTTCCATTCCTGTCATTCCTTTTTCCCCGCAAAATCCGTTTTGATAGCAAATCTCCATGGGCCCACCAAATGACAGATAATCCTTCACAGTTTTATCACTAAACCCTCTTCTTCTTATTTTGTCTCGCAGCGTGTACAGTACGTACAGCTGCCGTGTTTGCCGATACAATCTGCCAGCCATCACGAGCCGTGGCAGATCACACGGAAGAACGAAGGGAGCTCGCCTCCACAGCCACGGATAAATCATAATAATATTCCTTGTTTTGTATTCAAATGGTAGAACATTTACATGCGTTTAAGAACAGATGGTCACAGTCCTCCAGTTTTCTACATTTATTCAGCCTCCCATGTCTTCCTGGTTCTACTAAAATAAAGATACTCAAGTAGATCTATTTCGGATGTGTGAGATATTTGTACCACTATAAATTAATAAAGTTTGTGTAATTTTATATTGTGATAGAGTAATTTACCCAGCGCTCATTGTATTTCATGAGATCTAAAGTCAAAGTGAAATTTGAAGCATGGAAACGTTTGCTATTATTCCTAAAATGAATTTGTCTTTCCAATTTTATGTGATCTCATGAAAGGGCGTGTAAATAGCCCGCCACTTTAAGGGCATTTGAGCTTTTCGCATATCATTTCCCGCCACATTGTTAATGTGATAGTCGCGATTATGTTTATGCAACAAAACTACTTAGAAAAACATCGTGGTTAGACTTAAAACAAATACGTAGACAATGTAACATAAGTATGGAAAACACAAACACCAACAATATAGTCATTTGTTATTTTCTTATTATTTTCTTTTTTTAATTTCATCTTGACTTGTACTACATTTTAAAAGATGATGCCAAAATGAGTAACAACCAAAACACAATAGACGGTTCTTCTGAAACTATCAAACAGGCGTTCACAGTCGTGTGAGCGTGTGAACTGCCCCTATAATTTACCTCAAGTCAATTGTCTCTATTAAAAAATGGGAACATGTTTTCTACCATATCTATTTAATAACTGATCATTAGCAACTGTAACTTATTGTTGTCAGTCTCACGGCAAAGAGAGCGTGACAAGCCGGCCTGGCTGGATCATCAAAGGGAGCAAAGCCTCAAAGCACCACTGATGACAAATACGGGTGGTGAGAAAGTAAGGCGAAGAATTAACCAGATGATTTACTCCGGAAAGCTCTGCCTCCAATAATGGGTTGGCCTGAGGGATGACTCTGATCCAGCAGAGAGAGAGAAAGACGGAGAATAAAGACAGTATAGAGCCTCTATTCCTCTTCATTGTTTAGAACATTTACCTTCTGATGTTAAAATCCTCATCTGATGAAGAGGTAAATCCTGCCAGTCCTTTATTATGCCCTGGATATAAAGAAAGGTGAGCCTGAGAAATCATTCATGCACCTGCACAATATGTAATGCCCCCATCCTTCTCCCTTAGGGTCAAACAGGCAGTAAATCTCTGTGCAAAATAACTTCCTTTCAGCAGATCCACTTCATTCTTCTTATACAGATGATGTTGTAGGAGACAGAAAGGATGTCTAGATGCACGAAACAATAAAAGGAAGAGAAAGAGAAATGAAGTGGAGGTGCAGAGAGGATCGATGTATAGAAATGAAAAGGCAGAGGAGGCTGGAAACAAAGTTGAGAACACGAAAGAAGGATGAAAGGTTGTGTGAAGTGCAAAGAAAAATGAAGGTTTTTTGTTCATTATAATGCTCTGACACACTGACTTCTCAACTTCATAGAGGTATTAAATAATGATCAGAAAGAAGGATATTTGTTTGATCTTCGTGGCATTGTGAGTGTAAATACAGTATGGGGATGCTTTTTAGTGTGTGTGCGTTGTGCAAGTGTTGTGTTGGATTTGCAGGAAAACGTGATTAATGTTGTGTAACTTCGGTCTTCTAAAAGGCTTTGGATTTTACACCACAATAATTCTCCTTGGGCTCAGCTTAAATAAATGATATGCCTGTTGCGAGTGTCCAGAATAGCTTTTATTAGGCTGATTGAAACCGGGCAGCGACTACACTTGACATCTTTATTTGGTCTTTGGAGACCCAACTCCAAAGATGAGATATTGTGAGATAATGTTACATTAAGTCAAGACAAGGCTGTAGTTCTTCTGTGACTACATTTATTGAAAGTAATCATGTATTTTAAACAAATACAATAAAAAACATGCTGTTTAATCCATTCTTTACACTTATTTGCTTACCCAATGTGGTGACAAGGTCATAGCTGCAGCCCTGGAGCTGCCAGGGACTCGATGCCTTTGCTAAGGGGTACTTTAGCAGAGGGTATGTTTGCTGACTCCCGGGCCTTGACCTTGGATCCTCCTGTTCAAGGGCAGATTCTCCCTACTTTCCACAGATACAATACAACAAATCACTTCCTTGGGTTCTTGTCACAGTTGGACAAGGAAGAGTTTACTAGAAAATCCTTCAATGTTTTCAAGAGGGTGGGCTTTCTGTTTGTGTGTGTGTGAAGGAACGAGGTCTGTGTTTCTCATTATGTTTCGTGTAATAAGCAGTGATTAATTCACTGCAGCCTGCTCTCCAGGTACACACACACATACACACACACACACACACACACACACACACACACAGGAAGAGGTCACATAAAAATGAGAACACATAATGTAGCCTACCTTATAAGGTCAAGTCAAAATAAAGTAACTTGCTGTTGAAACAACAAACGGGTAAAAGCACTGATGCCGTATTTGCACCAGCCTTGTTTAGTCCAGCTAAACTGAACCCTGGAGTGTTTACTTCTTTGTGTGGTTTGTTTGTGTTGGTGGGAACACCGGAATCAAACTCTGGTGGGACCAAATAACTGATCTCTGGTCCGCCTCAAAGAACAAGTGAACTCTGGAGCAGTTCATTACTGGTGTGAACGTCAAAATGTTGGCTCTTCCTGTTTGGGTGACTGGACAGCGAGAAGCCTATTGCGCATTTGCTACCTCTGAATTTCATAAATACTGTTTATCAGTCGACAAATGAGACAATTATGAGCTCGCTAGCGCACCCTCTCTTCGCCTCACGCCCCACTCAATTTGGCTCAATTTAGCTCAATTTGGCTCAACTTTGGCTGTGTGTTAACCAGTGTAGCATGACAGCATGGTGGAATTAGCTAGCTAACCAGCCTGCCTCTACATTTGTTAAATTAAACAATTTAGCTTAATCCACACACTCTTGTCAAAGCTTTCGAAAGTCGAGGCAACTGTTGATTTGTATAAGGGGCCAACCGTATGACGAATAATCATTTCCATCAAATTATGTTTACAATTTCTGGACCATTTGAGTTTTGTCTAAAGTGTGACCCCGCCCCAAGATAAAC
This sequence comes from Cyclopterus lumpus, assembly GCF_009769545.1. Classification (NCBI taxonomy): domain Eukaryota; kingdom Metazoa; phylum Chordata; class Actinopteri; order Perciformes; family Cyclopteridae; genus Cyclopterus; species Cyclopterus lumpus. The sequence goes on from NC_046974.1 coordinate 8,431,494, forward strand.
ATGGTCACGTCCACGCATATATGCTATATACTGTATGCTATGCTGTATAGCCTGTATATACCAGCAGTCTCCAACATGCTTGCTACCCGTTTCTGAGTGACATAAAGTAATTTTCCTAAACAAATTCACAGACAACACACTCCCTTCTTAAACAAAATTAATAATACCAGCTGTCAGTTTCAACTGACAGCTGGTATTATTAATTTAGCTTTTGGTCACTTTTGTTTTGTAAAATTAGCTCACAGAGAAAAAAAGGTATGAGTAGAACTTAAGTAGAACACCCCAGGTATAAGTAGATATATGCATAAATGCATACACGTACAACATGGCAGTCTAAGATAAAAGATAGAAGATAGGTTAACATGTACACTTACACTATGTTACTTTCTGGAGGCATACCTATACATCTGATAAAAGGACATGTGCATGTATACATTTGACTCCTGTCCGTCATGTTCCCCCTGACTCAAAAGACAGACAGTCTGTCAAGAGAAGAATTCTTCCCTCCAGGCCGGCTGAATGAACGACCCGCCAGTCCATGGACTTGGTTTTAACAGCAGCTTGCACAAACACTGTGAATTTACAGCTGGGAACTGCTCACTGAAAAGAACTTCACATTTGCCAAAGCCATAAGTCCAGTCAGCGGTCTCTCACTCTAACTGTGTCTCCATTTTGTTGTCTCAGACTCCGTCAATAGATAAGTGACTCTCTCTTTTTCTCTCTCTCACAGAAGTGTTTAACCTGCATAATGCTAATCCATCTGATGTGGTAATTATTGAGGCTGATCACAAGAGTCTCTAACACGGCTAAATGTTGATGCTAAAAATCAACTGTTAGCCACACTAGCGGCTTAGCTTTAGTGATGGCAAAGTTGGTTGGTGCGCCACTTTGGTCCAGACAGAAATATCTAAGCAACTATTGGATGATTTGCCATGAAATTCTTTAACATCCCTACTGGAGTAGCCCATGTAGACTTTTCATATAATAAATTAGCCTTTAGATATCGTAGTCCCCCACAACAAGAACAACACTTTCAATCACCCCTGACTAAACTAACTTACTAAAAGATGGGATAAAAAGTCAAATACATTTTTAATTCCATTATCATTTAAACTGCCTCCATGGGAGATCTGAATGTTCTCCTTCTATCCCCAACGTATCTCGGTTTTCCTACTTCATGACCATCGATGGTGAATAGAAAGAAGAAAAAAAACTAATCTCTCTGAAAGACTCACATTTTGTGATAAAAGACTCAAGTCAGAGTTTTCCCTTTGAGAAAGCCTATGTTTGAACCACAGAAACCACAATTTAACTCAACAGAGCCAAGCAACAGTTTGGGCTCCAATGTGTTAAAGGAGTTTCTCTGTCTTACCTCCTTGCTGGCAGCTGGAGGTACTCAGCACTGACTCTAACATGGAGCTTTGAAATAGCAATCAATGCCTTTATACTGCAGGGAGGGCTCGTAAAAGTGTCGTTGAGAAGAATATATGATGTCGTATTTCACCCTCCCCTCCCTATTTTTAAACACTGAGTTATGGCAGCAGAAATGTGTACCCATTAAAGGTGATATGATGTATTTTCTGCCTTGTTCAGAGACTCATTCATCACCATGGACCAAAATTAAAACTGCACTTACTCTTTCACCCCTTCCTCTCCCATCTTCCCTCCACTCTTCACCCCGACGCCGTTCTTGTACGCTGTCTTGAGTAATTTACGATGCACCGGTAGTGCAACCTTCTGGCAGGAACTGCAAGAGCAGCTTGCTCTTTCTCCTGGCAACCAAATAACCTTTTATAAAAGACCCAACTTGGCCAAGTCATCTGCTGCTGCACATTAAGACGGGACAGAGCTTGACATGTGCACACAATCCTTAACACTCTTCTTTCTTGGGGTCAGAGTGCTGATATAGGGAAGCAAAGAAAGGCCATAGTAATTAACATTTTACTAATACATTTGGGATATGAAATTCAAAATGTTATGACTTTTCTTGCAGGTTCCAGTCGGACATGTCAAGTTCCTTACCTTTCTTGGATCAAAAGACTGATAGAATGTGTTCTGGCAGGCGAAAACTAAATCATTGATCAATAAAAGTATTAATATCGATTGGATTATTAACATATATTCACAATAGCGGGGCACCACCATGAGACCAGGATCCAATAATGCGAGAAATAAAGAAAAATGGCACCTGTGATCTTGTAAGTGATCACACCACAAAAGATGTAACAATGGCGGAGAAGAGAGATGACGTAATCTCATATGTGATTACGAAAATGGTGAGGCCAAGAATATTTAATGAAGCAATGAGTCACACAAAGCATAACAACACAGCCTATACGTGTGAGTATGTGTGCGTGTGTGTGTGCGTTAGTTTAAACAAGCCTGAAGACTCAAGTTTGAATTTTCATCTTGAATTTCAATGACTGAATTTCACTAGTTGTGTCTCAGCTCAAGTTGAGTGTCTTTTTACTTGTAAAATGGCCTAATTGAAAATGACTATTTGAACAACAAACACATTTCTAAAACTTGATTTTGAGTTTTGTTGGGAATTGCAACACATAAGAGACACAACTATTTAAGTGGTATTTGCAGAAGTTGATTTGAAGTACGTTATTTGAAAGGTCCTTGCAGCCTTCCTTTGCTTCCAAACTGGGAATATACCAACACATCTGTGTTAGGTTATGTTGAATAACAAATTACACAGAAGCTGATGTATTCCATTACTGTCTGCTCATTTGGATATGTGTGCAATATTTGCTTCTTTATATGCTTTCATTGCCATCTACTCTATTCCAACCTCCCCTTTAACTGGCACTCCATCAAGTAAAGCTGAAATAAATCAAGAAGCTGCAATTATTACTACTATTCCAGAACAGAGTTGATGCTACTGCTATGTATTGTAGTCACCAGAAGGAGTATATGTGTGTGTGTGTGTGTGTGTGTGTGTGTGTGTGTGTGTGTGTGTGTGTGTGTGTGTGTGTGCGTGTTGGCTACTGTTGCATTCTGCTCCCAGTGTCTGCCGACAGAGGATTAATCTCCCCAGCTGAGGCAGTAGCTAAGGTCAGCAAGGGAAATATTTCATAAGTGTCAGCTTGGCCCGTAGCCCTCAACGCAGAGTTCGAAATGAGAATGCACGGTCGCATAACAAACGACCATGTGTGACTTTGCGAGGCATGTAGGGGTGGGGGGAGGTCGTGATATATGGCAGTGCTTCACTTTCATGTATTCATCTGAGCCGGTGAATTACTGCCAGGGACACGCACGGTGCTTTGTCACCACAAGGACCCTGTTGAGACAAATATTTTGGCCACACGAGGTCTTGTCTGGAATGCGTTTTCCATTACCGCCTGCTCTCCAACTTTTATTTATTTAAGGAGAATCCATGAAAGTTATTCCCAAATTCTGATTCAATTCTGATTCAATAAAAAAAGTTTGTTATATAAAAACAAAAAAAACACTGCATGTGTGGTTTTCCATTAGGCTTACATTGACTTTCCCCTGCATGTAATACTCACTGTTGCAGGTTTCTCTGTGACCTAGGGTTGGCTGACTCATGCAGAGAGATTAATGGCTTGGGCGGGCCGCTTCAATAACTGTTTGTTTGATGTGTCGAGCCTGAAGGGCGCTGATTTACTTACACATTTATAGGCTTTTAATTGAGCCACGCCATCCCTTGTCACATCAAAGTGGTGGCAGCTGACATGACTCGGCCTCACTGCGGGTTGCGATGATTGACATGCACCGCTGAGCCCCGCCCGTTCCATCCTTCATCATCACCCTCGGCTATGTTTGGCTGGAACTTTGCAGCTACTGCAACCTCCAGTAACTCCATGTTGTTCATCGGGTCATAAATGCCACAGAGTCTTTCTCAGTGAGGCTGCGTTTGAGTAGCTAGATTAAGCAACTTGCAAACTTTTGGTAAAAAATGTCTTGTGGTTTGGATTTCATGACTAAAGTTGTTTCATAGAAAGAAAGAATGAATGTGTTTTCCCAGCAGCCTCCCCCTCAACAAAGGTTGGTGATGAAGACACTTTCAGGTGACTCTGCAGGAAGCAGCACCGACGTTAACAAGCGTGAGGAATTTGTGGTGGGAATATTTTCTTTGCTTGTTGTCGTTCCTTTTACCAGACCCGTCACGGCCTCGGCTCGTGAATACCTTGATTGTGCTACTATCAAAATGACCCCCCTCCGTCATCAGACCGATGAAAAAAAAAAAAAAACATCTTTTGATGTCATCTGAAATTTCACACAACAATGTAGGACGATCTGATTTGAGGCAGGCGCTGTCTGGCAGAGCAGGCTCCTGATCCCTCCTCCTCCACGCTCCGTGCACATGATAACTTCTCCGTGCGTAGGACAATAGCGGCTTTTGTTTCCGAGCGTGGAGGGGGGGACGACTTGAGGTTGCACGGGTGTGGGTGGTGTGTAGCCTACGTGCCTGTCTGCGAATGCGTTTCAGGTGTAGCGAGGACGACAAGGTGGAACCCTGCGCGGTGTAGGTTTCGGAAATAAAAGTGCCAATCTGAGAACAGAGAGGGAAGCCTATTATCCCGGTGTGATTATAATGCAGACAGATAGACGACAGGTAGGCAGAGTGGATAAGAGCGTTAGCTTGCGAGACGTGATGAGCTGACAAGAGAGACAATCTCCCTCCTAAACTGGAGAGATAAGGTTGTCAACCGCAGCTCTGACTTTAACACACACACACACACAAACACACAAATATGCCGTGTAGACAGTCAGATAGGTGATACTGCATAAGAACTACCCAAACACACACGTTTAAGATGGCATCTTGCACAGTACGGTCTGTCTCTTTGTGTTTGCGTGCACGGTGTACATTTTGTCGCATGAGCGCATGCACATTCAGCTGTGAAAGGATTAGTATGACTATGCCTAAGACAGAGGGAGAGGTAGAGGCAACCACAGAAAGATAAACGAGGAAGTGTGAATACATCAAGTACACTGTGTGGATATTGTTTGTGGACCTTTCAGCTCAAGGAAATCCTTGTTTCAACATTTTGTCCCGGCTGGAATGTGGCCTGCGAGGCTCTTTTTAAGTGTTTGGGTCTAAATGCCATGTCTGCTACACCCCATGAAACTGTCTTAATCCACTTTTTTTCCCTTGGTTTTATTACTGCTGGAGAAAACACTTGGGGTAGAGCAGAGCCCCAGCCTCAGGCCTCTATTCCCATTCCACACACCCCATAAGTCAGTCACAGATAATTAAATAGGAGTTATTTACACTTGTTTTCCCTCCTCTGCCTCTCTGGCGCTTTTATCATTTCTCTCCCCATCTCTTTGTACAGTACTACACTCAGCCAGACCTTGTCAAAATCTGGCTGACACCAGTGAAGGCCTGTAGAACTTGAAAATAAAAAAAGAAACAAGACTCTCATGAGCTCACATCAATGTCAGCCCCCCATTAAACAATCACACGGAGCATCTACACAACGCTAATCCCCGTGTGTGCAACAAAACACCTCAGCACTTCCAAACAGAGCAGGAGACAAACGAGCAGACAAGGATTTGCTTGAGCCAGGTTTGAAGAATTCAGCTGCCTAATGTCAGCGTTATATATTTACTCTGGAGTCAGGCAAACAGCAGCCTTTCAACACAGGGATGAATTAGGCCCTGCCACAGAGCTATGGCGTCCATTACAGGCCTCAGTGGCTCTATAAATCACAGGATCGCAGGGGCATGTGGGGTCCGCTCCTCCTCACTCCTCCTCGGGCCCTATCAGGCTCATCCTGGGGGTTTTGTTTGGCTGCTGTTTCAGTCAAAACCACTGCTATGACACAGCCATGGAAAGGCATGGAAATGCCCCGAGGGCCAGCGGGACCTGGACATGCTGAGAAGCCTCTTTAACGGGAAAGCTGCCCTCTTAAAATATCTACAACAGGAAACAGCCATCAGTCATCGACACGCCAAAACAGCTGTTACCAGCCTACATCAAGGGGGCACATGAAAGGAGTTGCTCCCTGTTGTTTGAGCCCTCCCTTGTTTCATTCTCTCGCTGCCTTTGTCTGGCTTTTACCAATGCCCTCCGCTTTGGTCTCCTTTTATACGCCCCCCTCTTCCTTATTCAACTCCACCCACACTGCAGCGACTTACCCACTCGCCCTTTTAACAAGTGGATGACTGTACGATAAACAAGGGCGCTATCGGAAACTGCGCAACTTAACTAGCGGCCTGAGTTGGAAAGAAATGTTTGAAATCTCTTTTAAGCTCTCGGGGTTACCTTTAAATCTTGCAGTGAGAAAGCAGTTGTTATGCGTCACCTGTTTATGTGTGTCGGCCCGAGGTGGTGACTGACAGTTTTAAACAAACAGCCGGATTCAAAAGAAGAGTGTACGGCACTTAGCCCGGCGGCGTGCACGCCTGCGTTCGCATATTCTCGGATCTCTGCAGGTCATTGCAGCGTGAGTGTGAGTGCGTAGGCGATGAGGGACGACTAAGCCTAATGATGACAGGTCAAACAGTGACGCCGTTGAGTGAAGCTGAGGGGACTTCATCCTCCTCTCAGCTGCAGATAAATGGCGGCAGCCTTTATGATCAAGGAGCAGGCTGGCGGCAGAACGGTTTGATAAGGCCAGCCTGTGTTGTGAAATGTTAAACAAGTTTAGCTATTAAACCTCAGAAGAAAGCCTTGTTCTGATCTCTCAAGCCAATAATCAATGATCCACGACTCCACTTTAAACAGACATTACATTACATGTCATTTACCTGACGCTTTTATCCAAAGCGACTTACAATAAGTGCATTAAACCATGAGTCCAAACTCAGAACAACAAGAATCAAGCAAGTACAATTTATTCAATAGCGTCAAACTACATAGTACTATCCGTAAGTGCCATTTAAGTGCTACTAAAGTGCCAAACTACAAAGTGCTATCAGTAAGAGACATTAAAGTGCTACTACGGCTCTACCTTCCCTATTCAAGGTATAGTCGAAAAAGATGTGTTTTTAGTTTGCGACGGAAGATGTAGAGACTTTCTGCTGTCCTGATGTCAATGGGGAGCTCGTTCCACCAATGAGGAGCCAGCACAGCAAACAGTCGTGATTTTGTTGAGTGTTTAGCTCGAAGTGAAGGAGCTACAAGCCGATTGGCAGAAGCCGAGCGAAGTGAACGAGACAGTGTTGTAATATCTCTGATTATGGATTGGGTAGTTCAAGTCAAGCCAGAGGAGTTACAACCAGGATGGAAATCCCCGTTAGTATCACCTTGTTGTACTTTATGGGAAGTTAAATTAAGTTACTGGGCAACCAAGTCTATTTGTTTCCTACGCTTTGTTCTTCTGTACAAGCTGACATTCACTGTCACAGTAAAACAATTAAATTGTGTCAATTGGTTTTAATTTGGACACATGTATTCAGTCCCAGTAGCAGCCACAATTAAATCCAATAAACTAGTAATTAACATACAAGAAAGGATATTTACATTTTATTTAATGCACCTATTTTCAAGAAGGAAGTGGAGACAGACAGTTAATTCTCCATAGTTGAGGCTTACTGGGGTTAATCGTATTTTATCACACTGTGTATAATGTCACATCCATGATACAGTATTTATATTCGGCAGGTTTAGTTTGCATATGGCTTATGGAGGTCACTGACACAGATTTCCACCCATAGGCCACATTACTGCCTGGTTATGAGGGTGAGGCCAAAACACAAACCACGCCTCGTCACATTACCCCGCCCCTGCTTATGCATGCAGACACTTGTGATTGGACGGCGGCACATCGCTTTGAAATCCCTCCCCCCACGTCGTTAGTATGTGGAAGAAGTGAGGTACTGTGAGAGAGACTGCTGCAGAGGGACAGAGATACACACGGAGGAGGATCGTCACACACACACCAACCTCTGCGGGGATATTCCTTCTACTTGCACTCCGTATTTTGATGAGCAGTGACGACCTATGGTGTTTTGTTTTTTCTCTTTTCTGGCTCGATTCTTTCTTTTGCAACACTGGATGAAGGGATATTCAGGAATAATTAGCGGGTGATATTGAAGAGCCCGATAGAGGATGACATTTGGGTAATTTGTTCCTCTTTAGAGACAGCTTGGGTCCGACGCGGAGGACGCGCACTGCGCAGCTACATATCCTTCCGGATTACTGCACTCTCGTCTATTTAATTTACCAACATGAAAGGTGCTTGTAAATGATCTTCAACCCAGCTGCGTCCCCTCGTTACATGCCGTCATCCCTCCACGAGCCCCGATCCAGATGAGAGATCCCCCCGGTGGACCTGAACCGCTTTTACGCAGACAGTCCCCGGAGCGCAGCGTCGCCGACGCCAGCGGTGATCGTCACCGGACAGGAGCGGAGAGAGCGTCCGTTTCCATCCACACTTCTTGTCCTCCAACGGATCCATTGCGTCAGGCTAAAAGGCTTCCTATCCGGATCGTAAAGATGTTGACGGCGCACAGCGGCCACTTGCTGCACCCGGAGTATCTCCAGCCACTCACATCCGCGCCAGTCAGCATTGAAGTAAGTTAATAAAATGTAATTGAATTTGTGTCCAAATACTGTATCATCTGACGTCGTTTTTCTTCATTTATATTAATCAGCTAATATAACTCCACGGCGTGGGTTGAGTGAAAAATACCAGCATATGCGCCATTTTACGCACAGCTTTTTGTTGGCAAGCACAAGAGTTCCAAATGTAAATTATTGCAGATAATAAACCCTTTAAAAAGTAATATTACCTGTTCATTTGACCGATATATTATAATGAAATCTTCTCTTTTTTAATGTTTTCTTTCTTCTTTTTTATCTTTCTTTTTTCTTCTTCTTAAACTTAAACTTTGCATCCTGTGACATCCTTTGTTCACATCAGATATACATTCACAATTCAGGGCAGATGTGGAGTTTTCTTGTTTATATACAAAGTACACTGTTTGGCCGGTTAAATATGTAATCAGAATATAATTTTAATGATTGCACATTTTAAATTACAATAGAGTTGATATGTCTTAAGATGCTTTAATTAAATCAAAGTGTAAACAAACATGTGTTCACCGTCTTGCTCTCTTTTTTTCCTTCTCAGCTGGATGCCAAGAAGAGTCCTTTGGCTCTGCTGGCCCAGACCTGCTCTCAAATTGGCAAACCAGATCCCCCCTCCTCTTCCAAGCTGGCCTCCCTCTCCTCAGGCAGTCTGGGAGACAAGGAATCGTCAAGCCGATCCTCCAAGTCTGGAGACCAGCACCAGTCCCTGGAAGACAAGTCCAGCTTCAAGCCTTACTCCAAGTCATCAGGCGACTCTCGTAAGGACATTCCTGGGACAAAGGGAACTTCAGATAAAGCAGCTTTCAGGGTGCCAAATGGAAGCTCCAGCAGTGGCACTGCTTCATGTCCATCCTTTCCTCCCCATTCCCAGTCACCCAGCTCCAGCCCTCCTCCCTTGCACACTCAGAGCCAGACCCACAGACAAAGCCATTCCCCCTCCACGCAGCCCTTGTCACACTCCCAGGCCTCGCACATGGACAGCAAAACTGGGAGCTCCGAGCAGTCCAGCTTGGACAGTAATAATAACAGCGCTGGCAAAAAAGACTCAGATGCAGCTAAGTCAGGGATGGATGGGGCTCAGTTAGCCAACTCCAGCCACATACGGGCCAGCGCCAACTCCAGCAATGCCAGCTCTGCCAGCAGCCCGCGGCCAGAGAGCAAGGCCGACCCACAGGTCTCCTCACAGACTGGTTTGGGCTCCGGGCACATTGCCCCCGTCTCCCCTTTTAAACCAGGACATTCTGTCTTCCCTTTGCCTCCCGCTGCCATGGGCTACCACGGCTCCATAGTGGGGGCCTACGCTGGCTACCCCTCCCAGTTTGTTCCTGGATTGGATCACACCAAGTCTAGTTTGGGGTTAGGACTTCCTGGGAAGCACCCCAGCTCCAGCCCGCTCACTGGAGCCTCACCTCCATCCCTGATGCAGGGCTTATGTCGGGACCCGTATTGTCTGACTTACCACAATGCACCCCACCTAGGAGGAAGTAACTGCTCCACCTGCGTCCACGATCCCTCCAGCCTCAAGTCTGGTTTCCCTCTGGTTTACCCCTCCCACCACCTCCATTCCCTGCACCCCAGCTCCTTGTCTTCCACCACCGCCCCCACCCTGTCCCACCCCCTCTACACCTACGGTTTCATGCTCCCCAACGAACCACAGCCTCACGCCTGTAACTGGGTGTCTGTTGGTGGTCCCTGTGACAAACGGTTTGCCACGTCAGAGGAGCTACTAGCCCACTTGCGTACCCACACAGCCCTGCATGGTATGATGGACAGCAAGCTGCTGTCAGCCTACCCCTCATCAGTTTCATCGACAGCCTCTTGTCACCTCCACCTGCCCCCACACAGCAGCCAGGGTAGCCTGCCCAGCTCCTTCTCCCTCAGAGGCTCTCCTGGCTTGGGCCTGGCTCGCTACCACCCCTACAGCAAATCCCACCTGCAAGGAGCACCAGGACTTCCTATGACCAGCCTCCCCTCCGCCTCAGCCTATTACTCCCCCTATGCCCTCTACAGTCAACGACTGGGCTCGGCCTCAGCCCTTGGATACCAGTGATATCAGAAATAGTGTTGGCGCCCACAGACTGCAGGCACCAGCTTGGACTCTCCAGAGGGTCTCCGAAGATGGATTCTTGAGATCGGGGTCATAACCAGTACAGGGCTTCGTGCCTGATGGCCTGCCTGTCAGGAATACCACCTGTTAGCCTCAGGATTGTGACTGGCGCTCCGAAGGCACAAGACCCCGTGATGGATTGGCTGTAGAACCAACAGACTTTAGTGATTTAAAGACACCAGAGCTGGAAAATAATGGAATTGTGGGAACAGTCTTGATTTTGTTTTTTATTTAGTTTTTCTCTAAATCTGTCTCCCAGAACTGAAAGTCTGTATTTATTTTTCACTCAAGCGCTTGGTATTCAACTCTGCGGGTTGGGAGGGGGGGGGGATCCGAATAAATTGTTCTGAAATATTCTAACTGAAAGAGAATGATATAAGTATAGTACCATTCTGCCTATCATACACTCTAAAAATAAAAACCTTGCACCACGATGAAGATGGACTGTGAAGCTTTATTCTGGGAACCTCTTTTCATCTTCTGTCCTTTCTTGTGTTATTTTTTTTCTGCATCTTATTCAGACTTATTTTTATTTGTAAATATGCAAAGATGTAATATTTTTTTCAAGCTTACTTGGTGGCAAGTTGGGGTCACCGACGCAAATGGTACAAAGATTAGAAAAGACGACATAAATAAAAACAATTAATGGTGGCTGTGCTATCCAACCAACAATAAAAGGTCTTATTTTGTTAAATAAATGATACATGATTGCATTTCACCTTGTTTTCTTCCTTATTGTTTGCTTTAAATAGTACCATGAAGTAGCTTTTTTGTCAAAGCGTTAGAGGATGGAGTAAATCTCACCTTCACTTATCTAGGTCTATCTATCATTACGGCTGTTATAGCCACGCTATATGTGGCTGTGAGTAATAATTCATGTCTCATATCAGTTGACAGGGCTGTCCCAAAGAAGGCAGGGTGGGTCACATTAACCCTGTTAGCTAGCCTCCGAGGACCTCCATCCCTCCTCCACTCGCCATAACCCACATTGCTTTTGTTGTTGGGAGTGCAGCTTTTAATTGCTGATTCTTGTTTTTGAGGCCTGAAAAAAGCCTCCTCAGCAGAGTGGCTGGCTGTGTGGAGTGGCCACCGGGTCACTGGGACTTCAATAATGACCTGAGGGAGGTGTCGACCCAGGATCCCCTCCCGGTCTGACGGATTGGTCTGCAGCACAAAGGCCAAGGCTGACAATGGGAGGCGGTTAATAGAGAAATATTCATCAAAGTCTTGACATCTCCCCTGAGGAGAGCGGGCTCTCTTACAGGAACCACAAACATGGAGGCCTCCCGTCCTGATGAGAAGAGCCATTTTCTTGCTGCTCTCTGCTGCGCTGTGGTTTAACTGAAGTCAGCGTTCTCGACTCAGAGCAGTTAGAGACTAATTCGAGGAGAAGGAGTCGGTCTATCTCAAAGCCACACCGGTGCCATTAGAGCATTTCGGCCTCGATAATGTTCCTGTGTCTCCACTCTATCTGGCTGTCAGGAGGTGGCACAGAGCGAAGAGGCTGCAGTCTCGGAGGCGGCTATTGACCCCGACTCCCAGACTCCTCTACTCTCGCGGTTCATTAGCACTCCAGACAGGGGAAAGGCGAGCACAGGTGTCACTTGACAGGACCATTAACAAAATGGATGACCCTCCTAAACCACATCCAGCCCCTTCCACACCAGCAAGGTCACGGCGCCCTGATCACCACTCCGTGTAGCTCTTCGGGACGATACATTTATATTTCTTCTTAGGAAACCGGAGCCATTCACTTCTCTGGAACAGGACAGACTTGCTTTGTTAATATTATTCTTTTATGATCGAGTTTATAAAGTAGTTTAGATAAAATAGGTCAAGGATATTCTGGTTTTTAATGCTGTATTGCACATATTTCTGTTTAACTTGAGTTGTGCCACTAGAGATTCACTGGATTGTGTTGCCCCCTAAAGTTGTGTTGGTGAAGTACAGGTGAAATCTGTGTGAGAAGGGCAGATACCTCTCTTACACAAAGGGTGACAAATACATCTTACAAACTGTAGATAGAGAACCGGTTACATTCACTTGAATCTGAAGATGATTCACACTGGAGGTCACGCAGAGGGGAGAACCTTCAATCTTGTCGGGGAGGAGGAATTAATTCCACCGTTGCCAGTTTACACTCGTTCATCAAATGCCTCACTATTCTCCCTTTCCCCGCGCTCATCAATCTCCAACATCTATCTTCCTCCCCTACAGACACACACACACACACACACACACACACACACACACACACACACACACACACACACACACACACGCTCACGCAGCTGAGTCAACACCCACACACTACATTTATGTCGCCCATGTGTGAGGCTGTGTGTGTGCAAGTATGTGTATGCAGCCCCAATCCTTTGTCCGTGAACGGTGGCACATGTGAGGCTGAGAGCCTTACGTTATAACATTTTCCAGTTTTAAATAAGTTTTAATTATAAGGGACATTTCGGGAGACTTAAAATCCCCAAATTGTCATCCATTTGTTAAAATTAGTTACTATTATCATCTCAAAACATTTCTGTCTGACACTGTGGGTAAAAATTACAAAAATACAATGCAAATGTCACGCAGCAAAAATATAACATTTCTCGAAAGTTATTTTGCTTTTTCTCACACAAATAGAAAGATATTCCATCGGCACAAAATGACATGGTGTACATCCTCCCCCACTTCAGGGGTTTTGTTTAAATACATCTAAATAAACAAAGAGCAGAAAGTGGAATTTCTCTTGTCACAAGTAATATTGTTCACCTCATAATTATTCAAAGGAAGAGTTTTACATTTTGGCAAATATTCAAATCAGCTTTGTTGCCAAAAGCTTCAATGGACCTTTATGTTACGTTCTTCTCAACTAACACAACATGTATGGTCAGCAAGAGCAAAAACTATTTTTCCGTCCTACGCTTCTTTTTTGGTTTTCTATAGTTGTAGATAATCCACACACGTGTCATGTGACTCGTTAGTCACTCAGTAGCAATGTGAGTTGTTGTCAGTTAACATCCACCACCTTCTTTTTCTAAAACCGGTGTTTTTTTTTTGCCTAAACCTAAACTTCCAGTGATGAAAGAAGTTACTTTAAAATAAAAAAGCCACTATGACTGGAGGCAAAGTTGCATACTATGCACTACATACTCTATATGAGTAATATCATTCAACATATATGAAGAAACAGTAGTACTTATCACATACAGACACAATGCACTGTAATTACCACTTCCTGACGTCTGAATGTGCCGGTTGGAGGCACGTAACCATAGTAACCTGTGCCAAACTCATGTGACCAAACCACATTGCATTGTGGGATATTAATGCAGTCGTAGTTTTAGCATACTGTAATATTTCCACAAATAGCATGCAATGCTCATACTATTGCTTTTCTACTATAGTGTCATGTATATATACAAATCAAATTCCTTCTTCCAGCTTTAAAGCTAACAATTTAACAGTTAGAGGTAAAGCAGTTATGGATAATGTTGGTTGTGGGCTGGTGGCAATAGTAACAATAGCAAAAGTTTGTGAATGATAGTGGTAATCAGACAAGGAGTAGTAGTATCAGTAGACATGGTGATGGTGATGGAGGGGACTAATATTTTCCCCTCTGTGCGTCAGTGCAGAGACGGTGCAGAGTGCCACTGTGAGGTCCTGAGCAGCCGGCTGACAGGCCCGGTGATTAATGACGACAGGGTGTGGAGCTGCTCTTCAATTAGACGCCAGCTCTACCCCGGCTCACCATTCCTGGTGACAGCTAGGACAGAGAGAGAGAGGGGGAGAGAGAGAGAGAGAGAGAGAGAGAGAGAGAGAGAGAGAGAGAGTAGAGAAGTCTTTCTCTCCCTCTCTCTCTCTGTGTCTCCAGAACAAAACATTAACCTCAACTCCATGACTACCACCTCTATGTTTAACATCGGGACACAATACAGAGCCCTCGGCATCCAACAGTGACCGCAGTGTTAAAGCAACCCAGATGGCGTGAACACATCCCTCATCAGGGCCTGTCACACAACCTCTGCTTTATTTCTCCACATAAACTCTGTGACTGACTATTTTACATGCCTGCTTCAACTCCTCATCTCATTCACGGCTGTAGTCAGCCATGGTGCAATGCTCGCTGTGAAATAACAGACTTGCAGGTCGTCATGAAGGTTGTGTGCTGGTTCGGACCAACTTCCCCCCACAATTACAAATAGCCTGCAATAATGTTCTCTTGATTAGAGGAATAATAACATGATAATCAGAACTGGTCCTCCAAGCTTGCAAACTGTTGTTCCTACTTTCTGTCGGAGAAGGAATTAAATGAGTGTAGACGATACCCAGTGTGTATAGGGAAGATAGACAAGTCGATTCAGATTACTAGCCCAGATGACATTTCCCAATTAAATGCATCATAACTGTTCAGTAAAAGAGGGTAAGAAACCACCTTTGAACTTACCACATCAAGTGTCTTGTTCTCAGCACTGTTGTTCTCCTGTGATTTGAAAAGCAAGAGCGGTGAGTGTCTACTGGCTGACGGAGAACACCATGAGGCCCCTCCAGTGTTACGGTGGGTTAACATATTACATTGTAGAAGCACAACAATTTATTTCACCTAAAATAAATAGTTAAACATTTTGGGATAGTTCGCTGAGAATACTCATAATTATCTATCAAATATGAAGCTACAGCCAACAGCTGGTTAGCTTGTAGCTTAGCATAACGAGTTGGAATAGGACGATACAACTAGCTTAGGTCTGCCAAACGATAACCAACAGCCCCTCTTATTTGTTAGATCCATACAAAAAACAAACAGTTTCCCCGTTTCCAGTCTTTACTCTAAGATAAGCTAAGCTAAGCTAACTGGATCCTGTAGTTTCTTATTAAAAGAACGGATATTAGAGTAGAATCAATCTTCTCATCTCGTCAAGAAAGCGCATTGTCCAACATTTGAATGAACTATTTCTTCAACTTGATGTCAGCAAATTTAAGTTCAGGTGTCACTAAATATAACATTTTACACACACCAAACGAGTTAATCTGTTCTCATGCCTGTTCACATTGGGCATTTAAGTAAATATTAACAAAGAAAGTCATTTTTATTTTTACTGCATGTCCTTCAAAACTTAATTTCTCTGATTATTTTAGCAATTATTCTATCCAATGACTGCAACGCCAGCCTTTCAGTTTTAAGGTGAGCTGCCACACTTCCACACCTGCGTTAAGCAGCAGCGTTGCTTGGTGACTGGGTAACAGAAAGAATCCGTCATCAAGGACATTGACAGCTCTGTGACAAAGTAAACCGTGCTTGTAATTATTGAAGAGGCAATCAATGACGACACTGTGGTTAAAATACCAACATTGTATTGTAATTATAGTTGTGAAGCTTTAATATTATGATTTTTTACTTTTAACCTTCAGGGCTGAAATGTGTTGCAACACCAGTTGCTACGTGGGATCTGCCTCCTTTTAATTAGGCCTTCAAGGTCAACAGCAGTTCTTGACATTCACTGCCACTGATCCTAAAAGAGTTATTTAACAACCGGGACAGTTGTCCTGCAGACAGCGACAGTATATTACTGAAGCTGGAACTTTGATGCCTGTGGTTTGATGTGTTTATCTTGGACAGATTTGGTCACTGCCATAACTTCAGAACTTTGTATAATGCAGTCACAAACCTTGGAGTTTCAAGGTGTGTTGTTGACATTAAAATGAAGGCTGAGTTCGAAGATTGGTGCGGTCCGACCAAGGGAACCCCCGCACACACACACACACACACACACACACACACAAACATACACACCCTTTTGCCTCTGGTCCAATTCGGTGTCGCTGCAGGGTGTGATCCCATCATAAGATGGTCTCTAGTTTATATTTATTTTGTGCTGTAAATCAATAAAAGTAACCTGTGCATTTCATACTTCGCCCACATGCACATCTAAACTTTTCAAACGCTTGTTTTTTGCAAATGTTAATATTTTGACATGTTGCGATGCAGCAAAAATATTTACCTAAAAGCCGAGATGGTTGTATAATCCTGCTTTTGGGTTGATTCATCTATTGATTGGTAACAAAGAGGAACTGTCAGCCCGGCTGCCGTTTCAGAGATAGAGAAGTAGTGCTTGTGACTATATGTGCAGCCAGCCCTGACCTTGGCAAACCTCACTTGGCTTCGACATGGAAAGCTGCCCAGAGCCGCTGTGGCCTCTCCAAAGTTCCAGTGGTGTGAGTGAGCACCGTTAATAGACACGCCACCCCTAACCACCGGTGGAGAAAGGAACATTTTAATTACAGTACGGTGCACTGCTAATAGCACTTGGACTGCGCCTCCAGCTGGATTCCATTTTGTTGCCGCGCTGGGAGATCGCCGGCGAAGATGCCACGAGCGTTCGGCAACGAACGTGCCTTGGCGGGGATCGAGGAGCAGCTCTGATGGTTGGGATTCATGCTCTGATTGACAACTTGTTTTTTTCTTCCTGTTTGGGACGGCCTGTGGTCATCATGTACTCAATTTAAGCATCATGGGCCTGTCTTATGTCTCCTCTAGATGGGCATCCAGACTGAGGCTCATCTTAGCCACTGCACTGCAGGTCACGATACGCAGTCTATCACCACTTATGTATCATAAACTGCTTCACTTTTCTTGCAGGTTTAATGCAGCCCCATTAAGGCAGATTGTACCTTTCAAAAAATAAATGAATAGGCACATGCTGGATGATAACCAATTCAGAGAAAATTGGAAAAATGAAAGAGATACAGGATGAATTGCAAAAACAGAAACAAGGACAAATTGGTGATTAACTGAATTGGGATAACCTAAAGATAAATTGCACAAAACTATGCGAGTGTGCCTTTAAGTTTATAGCCAAGTTTTGAAAAAATCCCAGATGAGAGTCTCTTAACTTTACACACATGAGATGTTTGGTAACTGAGAGACTTCAGAGTGTCTGTAGGCACCATCACTCATCTGTGTGGTATTCAGACGTAGACTTGTCTCACAACTGTTCAAACATACATCATACACATGTCAACACATCGTAGGAGCCCAGCCCATACACATACTTGCTGTATTACACATCAATGTGCTTCACTCAATAGCACACATCAGCTGTGTTTCTCAGGCTGTGTAAGGGTACAATACCGCTATGAATAATTGGGTATGTGTAGAACAGTGGTTATT
Source organism: Cyclopterus lumpus (assembly GCF_009769545.1). Classification (NCBI taxonomy): domain Eukaryota; kingdom Metazoa; phylum Chordata; class Actinopteri; order Perciformes; family Cyclopteridae; genus Cyclopterus; species Cyclopterus lumpus. The sequence goes on from NC_046974.1 coordinate 8,449,278, forward strand.
TACTGGAATGTCTCAAGTTTTGTTTTAGTTCATCTTCCTAGTTTGGAAAAAAAAACTACACTTATAGTTTATGGATTCCTAAAACACGCCATTAAAAGTGCAACTGCAGCTTTTTACAGCAGACACTGATCTGTCTGGTCATAGTCAGAAAGGCCACTACTGTAAAAGATGACTTAGCACCATTAAGTCTTTCATGTCAGTGCAATACCAGGGGCCTTTCAGTTTGTGCATCCTCGATTCCTTTCCTGGCCTCCTCCCCTGGCCTCCTCTCCTCTCGTCATAGTCCCGCCCACGGGAGATGTGAGTGGATGAGGCGAGGAAGAGACGCGAGGAGAGAGGAGTCGAGGCAACAGGCATTTCACAAAATGAAACATCCTCGCCGCAGAGCCGCCACTTTAGATATGACGTGTGTCACATTTGCATCAGCTGTCCATTGTGTTGTTCACGCCTGTATTTTAAGATCTCGGTCACATGAGCATAACAGTGTACAGCTTGTATACTTACTTTTACTTTTATACTTACATTTGGATGTAATACTTAAGTCTGATCTTAAAACAACTGATACAACTTACAATTACAACACTTACATTTCTGGAGTGTTCCCGCCATGGTTTGAGACTATTTTAGCTGCACTGTAAAAACTGGGATTTTAATGAATTAATATCTCCTAAATAAATAATAGTAACTTTTACATAATAAAAATGACTATGTATCGTTTTTAATTACATTGAGCTGAGTTTAAGAAATGTTGTTTAATTATTAATGACTTTTTACTTAATTGTGAATGAATTAAATTAGCTGTGAATCACTGAGTAAACTTTAATTATATTTCATCAGTAAAGTCAAAGATGCAGGAAATTGATGAATTTTACGCATTTGGAGGTCCTTGTTTTTAATCAACTTCCACTTCCGCCTAACGCATTCTGCGCCACATGCACATCTTCTGCCACGTGTTGAAGGGCTGCTGTTTTCCCAAAGGTAAGACCTAATTATAGTTAGTTAACGAAGAAGTTATAACCAAGTTGTTGCAGCAGTTGAACAGTGTTTTGCGCTACTGAGAAGTTAACAAACATGTCAACTTTACTGTGCTGTAACTTTATTTAAGTCATAAGCTTATGTTAGTGATTTAAAAAAAAGTTGGTCTACGTTGTCTCTACGCCGCTAAAGGACTGAACAAGTTGTCAATTCAATGCCACAATTTAATGACTTTCCTCATTATCCTATTATGCTTTTTTGAGATACCAGCTCAGACCGAGTTTGGTGGTTTCCACCGCTGCAACAAGCTAACCTAGCTAGCTAGCGAAGAGAGCGCATTAAGGTTAATGCAATTGTAGGAACAGACATTGCTCACAAAGGTTAGTAATGAGGCACACAAATTATATTAATATCACTGCATTTTGTTTTGTCAAGTAATGTTAACATAACTGTTAAAAGCAGTCGGGTTAGACCATGCAGCTTTAATGGTAAGGTACATTTTTGGAGAATAGTTAGTGAAATAAATGAACAAAGACTGCTATTTCCCTTCTTCTTTTTTTAACCTGACGTGATATTCAGCTCCAGGCTGTTACTGTGTTTTCTGCACGCTCTGACTATCCCAAGTTCACCGTCGTTAGCAGTCACGTCTCCTTCATGGTACTGAGAGGCCGCAGCAGGAGATTCAGATTGCCATGTGTAGTGAAGTTTCAATGAGTGGTCTCTGCTCGTGCTGATAGTGGATGTTACACCGAACTGCCTATGTGAATGCTGTTTTGAGGTCAGTAATTTACAGCATGCTGTTTGCAACTACAGTGATACGCATGTAAATCTTATGTTACAATGCTATAGTTGTTATACTTCATCTGCTTATTCTCACAATATAACTCTTAAAATGTTGTCTGGTACCTGAGTGCCAATGTTGGTAAGTCTGTAATCCTCAGATGTTAATCATACTGTATGTGGACAGGCACATGTAAACTTTTAATATTTGTGTAGTGTTAATGTTTCATGTGTTGTGTGTGCTTGTATGAATCTAATAGGTATTTTTTCCCCGGGTGCATCAACAATTTTTAACTGAAATTCATCAAAAGGTATGTATCGTAATTCAATACACAATATGCTGTGATACCAAATTCCACACACAGTGTATGTTCTATAAATGTATCACAAACGAATGTATCATACACATACAACTAAGTTATGATGACACATGGTTTGTCATAATTTTCCACACCCTTGAGACTATTTACGTGAATTGTATTACATTACACAGAGAGCTCACTGACTAACATGGTATGTCTTGATCATACAAAAAGCAAGTTGTAAAATGTTGTGGTTTTGTGGGAATTTATGTGATTGACTTCCTGGGTTCTGTGTAATAATGACAGTAAGTGTTTCATTGGGCTGGACCCTGAGACAGCCCAACATCAAGTTAGTTGTTTTAACAGTAATACAAGTTAACTAGTTAAGATCAGTGGGTGATCGTTACTCATGTTTATTTTTGTCATTTTAGGATCCAAGCAACCCGAGCATCCACGCAACCAGAGATACCGTCATTCGGTGTTTGATGGTGTACCCTGGGGAATCCACGGATCAACTCTTAAAAGAATATGATGTAAGTTGAAGTACATGTTGAAATATAAAGAAAGTGATTATTTTTCATTTCTTCTACCTTTTATGTATTGGGATGGTCAAATCACAAAATACAATCATACCTTTTTTTTTATCCCCGTAATTTGTGGCAGAAGCTACTGGGTTTTTACAGTTTCATTGAAAATAATTCCAATTCATTCATATGACCAGCCTGTTAGTTCAAAATACGATATTTATCAATACACGTGCTCGATTTAAAAAAAGAAAAAAAAGTACAGATATTTACAAATGTGACTCATCAGATGAGAAAGATCAGAAAGATCTTTGGTCATTGAAATGTTTTCATTTGTTGGTGAAATGATTATACACTTTTTAACGAAACACTTTTGCAAAACATCTCAAACACTTATGTAAATGGTGTGCATTATGTGCAACAGTTATGACAGCTACAGGTGTTCTTGTTTCTAAGGGGTTGGAAGCAATTTGGTAGATGTTCAATTAGGACCTTATCTTTTGGCTGTACAGTCCGTAATACACAATCTTCTTGCTATTTCAGGATGCAGTGTGGCGCAGGACCTTGCCACACAAAAGATAAAAATCTATACGGTGGAGGGTTCTGATGATGTCGGTATCGTTTTAGAGGGACTAAAAGTTGTGACTGCTCTGGATAACATTCTGAGGGCTCGCTGCATGCTGGTTGGGTTGGCGTATGCAGTCAACCTTGCCTATCCCAACGAGCTCCGATATACTTTCGAGGTCTTTCAGAAACTCCTACTGGAGCTGGACTGTTCAAAGCTGTCCCCGAAAGTAAACAGCCTCAAGAACAAACTGTTAACCTAATAGAATGGACCCTTGTTGAACAATTTATATGTCACTGTTCAAAACTCACCTGTGATTAAGTTCAACTCGTTCAATGCTTAAGTTTATTATTTTTTTAAGGATCCCAGTGAGAAGTGTAGTTGTGCCATGTTATTTGATGCACAAGCAGCTGTTCATGTAGTGTTTTAACTGTAAGCCGGAATTGCATATTGTGTGTTTTTATAGAGAAGTTTGCACATGAAGAATTTTATATAAATGTAACAAATTTGCACAAATAAATGTTTACCTGCTGTACTTTGTATGTATCTGTTGGCTTAAGTTAAGTTTACTGTGGCACGAAGATGGCATAGTAGTGACGTAATATTATAGTAATAATAAAGTAATATTATTGAATAGATTTAATATCAGTTATGTAATGTCATTCAGTAAATGTAGATCAATTTCACCCAAATATTCAGTAAATGTAAATACATTTCACCCAAATATTCAGTAAATGTAAAACAATTTCACCCACATATTCAATACATGTAAATTACTTTTATCCAAATATTCAGTAAATGTAAATCAATTTCACTGAAATATTCAATACATGTAAATTACTTTTGATGATATTTTAAGTAAACATAAATCATTTTCCTTGTGAAATTGATTTGTATTTACTAAATATTTTAGTCTACATAACTCATAATTTGGCGATCTATTACTCAATCCAACACATTTTAACTGTTGCCTTTATTATAATTTACATATTTTTTTGTTTATATTTAATTAATCCATTTAATACTTTTTATTAATTACATTAATTGTCACTTTGTTGCCATAATTTTATTAAGTTACCATTGGTCACATTTTTTAGGGTGTGTCAGGCCATTTCTACAAACAGATAGATATGTTTGTTGTTTATGTTCATAATGATATTTTCGCGGAGTGGCTTTGGAGGGAGGCCTGAATAGACGGGCTGTAGTGTTGCTGACTTGTCGTCTTTCTTGCTAGATTTTGCAACTTTTGGAGCTAGTGCTGTTCGGTTCTTTTCTTGGAAAAGCGTTGGAACTCTGGGTTGAGTTTTTTGGTTGGATAATTAAAAAAATCTAGCATACTCTTGCTCATTTCTCAACATTACCAACCTTAACTTTAGCGATGTTAAACAACGCCACTTTCCCAAAGATTTTACAGTTTTAAATCGATATATTGATCAATACACTGCAAGTCCATCGGCTTTACATCATCACATTGAAGGGAGACAACGCTGACTGGGCAGTATCTTAAAGTTTCTATTACCTGTATTAATGACTTATTCAGTTCCTTTGTGGAGTGATTTTACATCTTTCAGCTCACAGTCAACGTGTACTGTTTTGGTTCACTCTTCATTGTATTATTTTCGTCCACAGCAGACAAGCAGAAAATCCGTAATTGCAGTTTTAAATAAATGGCAAACGTTAAATATCGTAACAGATTTCCAGTCGTTTCCGTTGGCTAAACTCAAAGAAAAGGCTGTTTAAACTGAAGAGATTTTCTTTCACTCTCTTTCAGCTTCACTCCACTTGTCTCCCTAAGGTGCTTGCACTGACAGGGACACTGTTGGTCCAGCGTGATACGGTGGCCTGATTCCTTCAGTGAACGTAATAAGATGCTCTGAGTTTCTGTCCTGCAGTGCAGACGAATAGAAACCATTTAACCCACCATGTTAAACATGCAGTAAGGTTTTGAACATTTCCTTCCACCCTTTTTACATGGAGTTCACCTGAAACAACATGTCAAACTTTCAAATTATAATTTAGAACATTTTAAGTAAACTCAGTCATTTCTTTTGGGGGATATTTTCATATAAAGGTGGGTCTGACGATTGCAACATGTTACGGTCAAATAAACTACAACCCTCACAACACACATCTTGTATCACATTTTCACATCGCAGGGCGGGTTTATGTTTTTAAGATCCTGACAAGCTTCACACATTAGGACGTTCATGGTTAATGTTTGCAGCTCTGTCCTTCCATAAGCTCTCTGTGTTTAATTCAGCAGGACTTTGTCAGTGTGAGTGTGTGCTCTCACATACACACGTTTATATTAGCAGAGAGGCCTTGCGGTTTGTTGAGTGAAGGTGAAAAAAAAAAACCTTTTTTCCACAGGCAGCTTGATTATTTTTACTTTTTTGGACAACCCTTTTAGATGGTGAAAGACCCCTCCCTCACCTCCACAGTCCCTCCTCTGGCTTCTCCTCCTCTAGTGAGTTACCCTCATGTTAATGATGGCGCTTGGGGGGAAACATTTTTTTAAAAAAGGAGAAAATGGGGAGGTGAAAGGAGGGCGAGCCAGGGAGAGGGTGGGAAGGGAAACAGAGCTGATTATCCAAATACAGTCATTAAAGGGGAAATGTGTTTTTCAAGCTGTCAAGATGATTAATGGCTGAGAGCAAATCCTCACAAATGCTCTTGTTTAGTCTAACTGGCAGACACGATCCTGCCCATTGATTTATGGCAGGCCTGCTGTGTGAGACCATAGTGAGGTTAGAGGGTGTGTGTTTGTGTGTGCGTGCGCGCGTGCATTCATGCTGGTTTGTGTGCATGCATATGGACGCCTGCTCGTGCGAGTGCTTGTGAAACTGGAGGGTCTGTGTGCATGTATGCATACGTGCAGTGGCGTTTTCGTCCACATGACCAGAGGAGCTGAGGAGGGAATCGGGCAACAGAGGAGGGCACTGAGTAAATTCTCCTCATCAGCTTTCGGCCCCTCGCTCTGACAAATCAACTACACAAACCAGAGAAGGTTAGCTGGGCTCTTTTTTCTTATTTTATGGCTCCATGATTGAACATCAACAACAGGATCGATGTTACATCCAGAATGAATCCAACAGCTGTCCAGAGGTACTTGTGCTTTCATCTGTCACTTGCCAAAATCCCTCCTCACAGATGAGATTAGAACAGAATAAGCAATATTTCTTTCATTGCTCAACTGTAAATGATGTTTTTCTGGCTGTGTTGTAGATACCATTACCTCCACTAACAACTCCTCTTTGTAGGGCAAGGCCTGATCAGTTAGAACTTAATAAACAGCACGGTGTCATGACGTGTTTTTGTTTCAGCATTTTGGGAAATACACTTGAGAAGATGAGAAGGTCATTGGCGCAGCATAAAACATGTTTGGCAAAAGTGAAGGAACCTTTGTTTGAGTGAATGTGTTCAGTTTGTATTAAAGAACAGGAGCTTTATAAAGAATTGAAAACGTTGCTTGTTTTTAAATATAAGCTTGAAACATCTGCGGGTCGATCTCTGTATCAAACTACTGCCTGTTCCTTTCAAGATGGAAAAGGTTTGCACACACATGAAGAATAAAATGTTCTCGCGGAGAGTAAGATGATACCACTCTGGAAATTATGAAAATCAGTTACCTTAGCTCAGCATAATGACTGAAAACAACTCGCCTGAGTTAGTGCAAAGAGTATAAAATTCACCTAATTATGACAGAACTTCAGGATGTCAGTAAACTGCCAAGAAATAGTTTGCCACAGACAGTAAAACCACAACTTGAGGTTCTTCACTTTGGTTTATGTAACGGGATATACCGTGTTAATTAGTGAGTTGGTTTATTTTACTTTAAGACAGCGCTATGTTAAGTGCACCCAGTCTTCATGGTTATAGCTAAACCTTGACCCGACCTCTTTAAATTAATATTTACCATAGTTACATAAAAGTGGTTTCTCCTCATCTAAATCTAACACATTTCCCAAAATATCATACTATTCCTTTAAATAGAAAATCGTTCCGTTTGAGCAGAAAGAGGAACGTTATACATTTGTAATGTGATCATGAAACCCATTTGTTTCCGTTTTCAAGATTCTCCACAGCCATAAATGAAGTTTTTCTTTTATTGCTTCTGAATAAATGAGCTCTTCAAGGGATTTTAAAACAAACTCAATAAATTTATTGCAAGTCCTTATTGACCCCCGGTCTGATGACCAGTCCCAGTGCACTCGTCCCGGGAAAGCCGAGTGCGTCACTGTGGAGCGGTCCAGTTCAGCTCTCCAGGCTGGTCCAGATGGATGGCTAGCAGCTGTTGGCCCTACAACCTCTTCCCTCAGCACACCCATTAGGCCTATCTGTCTGCAATTTCCTCATTCTTCCTGAGCTCCCTCTGAAGTGCTCTGATCGCTTTCCCACACCCCCACAGCTCAGCTCAGCACCACACTGTAAGTGTATACAGCGAAGCGTCGTTTGGCCTGAGCAGACCCGAGCACATTCACAGTACCAATTACCCTGTCCACCCACACACGAATGCTCATAATCACACACACACACACACACACACACACACACACACACACACACACACACACACACACACTAATACATATCCCCATGAAGCAAAGCAGGCATGAGGAAGATGTTACAGGGAGATTGTTGCAACCAGGGGAAGATTAATGTAGCGTAGCAGAAAGAGGCCAGTTGTGTAACTTTGTGCCAGGACCTCCTCTGGGACTCATCAGCACCGTGAAGAGCAGGACATCCTAAACTCTCAAAACTGTTGTGGTAACAGATCATACAGCGAAAAGAAGAAGAGAGGAATGAGAATGGGCGTCCTAACCTTTGAATCATGACTTATTGGTGCCACAACTTTTGTGTTGGGCCCAACAGACCCATTTACTTTTCATTTACTTCTGCATATCTCACCCTAAAGTTGCTAGAATCAATATCTTTACGATGAACAAATGTAATGCGTAATGGGATTACGTGTCATAAACCCACAGAGAATTATCACCTGACTGCCGTCCACAACTGAACCGGTTTTGGTTCACAATCACCGCTCTCATTATTTTGAACAGAGGAGGCGACTGTTTTCAGAAGAAAAAAAACTCTAAGAACTCACTGCTCAGCACCAACCAGCAGAAAGACAAAATCAGAGACTTGTTAGTGAACATAGTCGAGCATTTAGCAGCTACAGACCCAGATATTTCCATCAGGAGTTTATGGAGACCAACAAAGAGCTACCAGGACAGTGAATATTAGTAATGCACCTTAGCTGACTAGCATTTACCCTCCAGCTCGTTTTTGCACCGTTCAGAAAGTTATTTCATATTTCAGGTTTTCAAGGTATTTTTAGGGCCGAGACAGAAGTTTTAAAAGATACAGAAGCCACTTTGGATTAGAGCAATACATTTATTGGGCTGCAACAAAAAACATTACTGATGAAACCTTATTTAGGGTAGAGCATTTAAGTGCAAAATCCAAGCTGAGCTGACCCCCGAGTCTGTGAGGTCCAGCTGAGTCTTGTTGGGTTTGGATTACGAGTATGCAGCTCTGGAATAAAGGAGTGTGGGAGCCGGGAAGGGGAGTCCGTCCAGATCAGAGGCGTGAAGTCCAGCTGTGAGCTCATTCTCCGTGTATATAAACACTGTATATATTCCCTTACTGTCTGTATACATCTCCAGCTGCAAGCTCAGCACCAAGCCTATAGCTGCATGTGTGTGCGTGAGCAGAAATATCCATGTGTACGTGTGTTCACGTGTCACCGGCAAGTGATTAATGACCCTGCTTTCTTCGACTTCCTTCCTCTCCAGTTGTGTCACACACATCATCATGCGTCACCATAATGGACGGCGGCAGACGGCTGCAGAAAACTCCTGCTCGGCCTCATGGATTCAAACAGACCATAACATCCTCCACATGCAAACATGCTCAAACGTTTCTATTTAATGCTGCTCTGGGAGACTTTGCATGACAGTAAACTGTGTCCTCTTCTGACCTGAAGTGGAGGGTCAGCTTTATGATCTCTACTATTAGAATTTGTTTTTGTTCCAATTCAAAGTTTTAAGATTACATTTGTTAAAGTAAGTGCTGGGTATTGCCCACACCTAAGGCGGGGGAATTGTTACACTGTCATCTTAAAAGGGACAATTCAAGATGTCGCTTATTGCTTTGGTAACACCACCGTACCTCGTTCCTTATAGTGCTACGGCAATCAGAAAAATAAAGAATTTACCATAAAGCTATAAACAAACGACACACTGGTCGCTAAGCTGAAGGTGGACCATTGTGTGGTGATGTTTTGTCTTCTCATTTAGAAACTTTTAAAGACACGTAAAAGCTTTAACATTCACGTTTAGGATATTTACTCACGTATTTTGTCGCAGAACAAAACTTTAAAAAATACAATTAGATATATATATTTTTATTTTTATTTTTAAACGTTAGAGAAGCCAAGAATAAGGAGGAATAACAAAATACACACTTTTCCAAGCCCATCAAACACACAGTATACAGTATGGAGCGCCAAAAGAAAAGTGCTGCAAAAGGCAAGTGTGTGTGTGTGTGTGTGTGTGTGTGTGAGCACATATCTCCTGGACTGTCTGCTGACATGCTGCAATGTGCCCTAAGTGTGTGTGAGAGGGGGAGAGAGGAAGAGAAAGGGAGTGGTACTGACAAAGAAAGAAGAATGTGTGTGTGAGAGAGAGAGTGAATTGGAGATAAAGGGAGAAAAAGAACGAGCAGTGGAAAAAGTGGGAGAGAGGAGAAAGAAAAGGGAACAGCAGAGACAGAAAGCAAGCAAGTCCTGCATGTGTGTTGGTTCCCAGCCCTGTCAGGGCCCTGTCAGCCTGTGATTTATGGCACCGAGACTGGGAGCAGTCTTCGCTGCCAGCTCAGTATTGTTACAACTGACAGCTAATGAGGCCGGACGGGCTTTCAAGCACAGCACTTAACAGAAGCCTCCATCTTCACGAGTCACAAGCTCTCCTCTTTCTTTTCTCCCCTTTCTTTCTCTCTCCCATTTAATTTTTTTTCATCCAGGGTGGCAGCAGTGTGGCAAGCAACCGCAAGCATTCTGGGGGTGCGGAGAGAAAATAAGTCAGGCGGACAGAGATATATCCGCGACACTTTGGTACTGCAGCACTTCCACTCTCTTCCTGCTCCTGCATGCTATTAAGCCAGAGGCTCAGCTCATATAAATGAGGGAGTGAGGGTGAAATACACAAAGGGAGCGATCCGGCCTCCCCGTCTAACCAAAATATTCCACTCTTTCTTCAATTACCATGTCATGCTTTCAAAGTCTGGAGTTCCATATCTTCTTAGTCTATCTGTGATGATGTGAGTGTGATCTTTGTGAAGGTACCTGAACTGTATGGCCTTGGCTGTGGTATGTTTTACCTTCAACACCCCTGGCCCGGACTGCTTGGACCCCGTTCTATAATCACTACCAGAGTCTCAGGCAGAGCTGCCCTCCCTCCTTTCCACCTCCTCCCACGGCCCCTGGTTTCTTGTCAGTCGTGATTAATGGCACTAGGGCCTGGCGCGGCTTACGCTGCCAGTTCCAGCGATGTTCCCTTGATACTTAATGAACTCTGACAAACTTCTTTTCCCCTGCTCCTTGCTCAGTCTCCCCCCCTGTTTAAAATGCATGGCACAGAGCTGCCACTGCAGCACCTAGGGGTTAGCTCTGGTCCTTTGTAAATTTCTCAAGAGGCCAATGTCTAAAAATAACACGACACAGCCATTTTAATGTCAAGACACTTAGTTGTGCATCACTTCCAGTGGCTTGTTGCTGATTGAAGAGGAAATAAATTGACTTTTGGAGATGTTCAGTGATTTCCTCTTTAAAAGGGTAGATTGTGGCCTTATTTTCTTGAACACATGTGAAACTTGTGTTGCTTTTGCTAACAGCCAACCATATCCACTGCAAATTAATGTAATAACCAACTGCTGCAAGATATCTCTCTGGAATGTTTGAAACTATGGCAGAACGAGGTAGCAGGATAATGCAGCCTTTGCGACCATTTTCTCATAAAAAATAAAGCATTGCATCTCCGCTGGTCTGTGTCGCCATCTGCTGTTCACATGAGTAAAGTGTGTGTCCTCATCAGCGCCTTTAATGGAAGATAAGAAAAACAGAATTACAAACCAATTGGAAAGGTGGTGTTGCAGTGGATAGCACTGTCACCTCACACACAGCGAGTCGACATTGACATGTTCATGACATACTTATAGTATGATATTTAACTTGATTGCATATTTTTCCAACTTGTCAAACTCTCTCCTACAAAATAAAGCTTGTCACGACATTCACTCAAACATTTTCTGCCATTAAATCTATATATATATATATATATATATATATATATATATATATATATATATATATATATATATATATATTATATCTTATGAACTTGACGCTGAAGATTCTCATCTGCAAGCTGGTGCTTGAACAAAGGTCAAGGGTCACGGCTCAAATACAGTCCATGTTCACAGTTTGTGTTTGTTGACTTTCCATTATAAACAGTCCATAAATTGTCCTGGGAAACAATCTGAAAGAACAGTCTACAAGAAGGCCATGGTCCTAGCTCCAAAATGTACCTCTGTCTGATTACTTTTCCTAGAGTACATACAAACAGGGTGGCTGAAGGCAGTCTGGCTGTACGGGTGGCAACCATGGGGCCAGTCCTGGTGTAGGGTAGAGAGGTAACAGCTGTGATGGTGACTGGATGCTGTAGCATGAAGGGATACCAAGCTGATCATAGGTGATGCGTCTTGGTGGATGTCTCTCTTTGTGGCAGCTGGTAGGTCAGCACTTGATGATGGAGAGGTTTGTGGTGAGCGTGCATCAGTGTGCTGGCCTCCTCCAATTAAAACTTTGATCCACGCCTTCATAAACCTCCAGAATCGACTACTGCAACAGTATTCATGCAACCTCCTGTCTCTTCCACTCAGGAAGTAGCACCGGACATGGGGGGACAGAGTCTTCTCCATAGCGGCCCCCTCCCTCTGGAACTCTCTCCCCAAATTCATCCGAGACTGAACTGACCTTTCTTTATTCAAATCTCAGATCAAAACCCACCTCTTCAGAACTGCTTTTTATGTGTGTGCTCTATGTTTCTATTGTTTTTCTATTGCTCTTTTATGATGATTTTAAACATTTGTAAAACGGTTGCTGGTGTTGCAACTTTTGCGACGATTTGGGCAGGCATCACAGTCAGACTGGTTTGTACGGTTCCAATTACAGTACGCCCAAACAAAACAATGGCATGATCAGTTGGGTTAGAGACATCAGTTAGGATGACTAGTAAAACACCTTTTCTGATTGTTTGTCGTAGACCAACTCAAGACCGTCTGGCCACCCAGGGTTCTGGTCTGGCTGAAATAGCATGCTTGTGTCTTCTTTGAAAGGCTGGACAACTACACAACACTCAATCTGAATGCTCCTGTGTTTTGGCACTGTCACCATCTTTCTTGGTTTTGGCTCTACACTCACAGCCTGTATAAAAACTAGCACCTTATTTCTTTTGAGACTTGGGAAAGCTTTCCTCACAGTAGGAACGTTGTCTCAATCCATCCCAGGTAAGGCATTTCAATTCCATTTGCAGCAGTCCATGTTAATTCATCAGGTGAGTCAAGTAGTTCTGAAACATCTCTCAGTCTTATATCTGGTAAGTATTCAGTTTTCCATCTTTCGTCAATGATCGATACCTGAGAGCCTGTTTCCCATAAAGCTTGGAGCTGGTGACCGTTCAGGTAACATTCCACAAGACACCCCGTGCCAACTGAGGTGACTTTGTGGGAGTGGCCTACTGGAGCAAGGGGTGGCAAAGAGTGTGCGCCATTTGTCTTTGTCGGGAGGTTTTCCACTTTTATTAGTCAGGTTGCATCTTACCCGATGTTTAGTCCAATACAGTGTCACTTTACAGGATGAGCATTGTTTCAGCTTCTTTGGTGAATTTGGTGATTCAGAGCGTGAGTATTATCAAAGCTTCAATACTTAGTTTAATGAAACATCGGCACGCTCCCGCAGGACGCACCTGACTGCGATGTGGCCTCAGTGACCTCTTTGTGCACAGAGCAGCAACTAACCATCGACTCGAGGAGGTACAGAGAGGAAAAACAAACGCTCTGTGCAGACAAAATACCGACAGCTGCTGATGCTGAGGACTCGTCCTAAATTGCCAATTAAGACATGTATTTCACGTGTGTGTGTGTGTGTGTGTGTGTGTGTGTGTGTGTGTGTGTGTGTATCCAGTTATAAACAGTTACAATTAGTTATTGATTAGTCTGGAAGCTGTATTACAGTTTACACACATATCTCTGATAAAATACCATTTAATGAAAACATTTAGAAAACCATAAAGTATATTTTGGGTATTACTTTCCAGTGAAATATCAAATAAAAAAGGCCCCTGTCTTGTATGGAAGTCAAGCAGTGTATTTATGTGTGCAGTTGTCCCACGTTGCAGTGAGTTTCCTCTTGGTGCTCTGGTTTCTTCCTATACAGGCAGTGCCAACTGGGAAGTCTCCTATTTTGTAAATACTGTAAATAGTTTATTTTATATCAAATAAACACGTTAATCACATTTGCCTTTGTTTAATTGAAGCGGGCCAGGCCCCAATGTGGCACCTGCACTGTACATAGGCGAACAGCAAAAGGCGGTCGGTCAACCGACCGAGAGGGGGCGCTGATGCAACACGTTGGACGCCAAACAGTAAAATTACATAAGAAGAAGAAGAAGGTAGCAGGTGCCTCGTATCTGTTGCTAGTGTCCTCTCAGGCAAAATTACAGGTAAGACCGAGCGAGTAACGAGAACATGTGTGCTCCCATCTCTTTCCGCGAAGTCTCTGCTATCCCCCGTCTTGTTTAATATGTCAGCAGCACGTCAAAAGGAAGACGAGACGTGCTGATTTTGTTTTGCTAACTTGTAACGTTAGTGTAGCCGAGTGTTGTTGTGCGCTCACGTTAGCAAAGGTTAATCGATATCTTGCGCTGTCTCGTGCTTTGAGGCCAACAGCAACGCGAGCCGAAGGTACGTTGTGTCGTCGGGGTGTCGTTAAACGGGTCTGCTTTTGGAGAGGCTCCTCTTGTTGAGGAAGCGATAGGATGGTAACTAACGGTATGCTATCACAGCTAACTGTAGCTATCGAAACCACATTCAACTCCCATGTTTAGATACTTTAAGTTGACCTCCTAATAAGTCATCTATACCTATCAGCATTTGATTACTAAACCACTGCATACCCATCTTTAGACTCGCCCCTACAGTTCGGTTTGCGTGTGTTTTCCTAAGATTTTGTGTATTTTGACAAGTGTTCATTTTCAACTTTGAACTGCTGAGGAAGCCGTGTCCGCCACTTTGCTCAAATTATTTAAGATTTAATTCAGCCTGATTCTGTTTAGTGGATGATTTATATTCAGTGTTTGCCAGAATAATTATTACACTATTCCGTGTGGCTTTGCGACGATATCGATACCAGATTTCGGAGCGTTCACTTCCGATTCAACGTTACAGCCGCATGCCTTTTCGTACCATCGCACGTGAATCTTTTGATGCACACTTCTTCTCGCAAATGCGTTCAAAATTCCACATAAGTTATTTCTTTTGTTTATTCACTTCCTACGAAAAATTCCACTAGTATCGAAACAAATGGTTGCTGAACAATTTCTTTTAATGAACCGGTTCAAAAGTCCAGAGTTGAGTCAGCAGGGTCACTGTGATGCAAAATGCACGTCATCCAACTCTTTCAGCTTAAACTATCTGAAATAATCACATGCATGTAAATACATGTTATCACATACATGTAAATGCAGACACTGTTAAAGATTGTGCTGGCAGATTTATTTTTTACGTATGACAAGGGGTTAAAATGTTTTCTCACTTTAGCCTCAATCCTCTTTAAGTGTTTCAAGGTCACTAAGTACCAGCTGATGCCTGGCTAAGCCTGAGCTGAGAAGAGATAACCCAGTGAGCAAGAAGCCAACGCCGGTACGACACAAGATGCTCACTCGGTGCATAGTTTATTACTTGTAGTTGGAGCATTTGATTGACGTTAAGGGAGGACATCTTGCACACATCAATGAGAAACTGTGTTCCCATGTGCTCATTTTCCCATGCTGCCTTTCTTTTCTGCCTGCCAGGATGGCACAGTTGGGTGCCATATTCTCAATAATTGCTGCTCTCGGAGGAGCAGCTCTCTTAGGCTCTGTGCACAAGATTGATGAGGGACACACTGGTGTTTACTACAGGTGAGACTGCACCACATGTTTTTGGTTTTTATGTTGTTCCTGAGACGGTAGTGTTAAACTGCACTGTTGTGAAACGGAGACTATAAAAAAAGAGCGCATCTGCTTCAAAGGTGTTTGCTATAAGCAACTGTTAACAGTGACTACTATAAATACCTGGGCTTTAAGATTGTAAAGAAAGAAGCCATCTGTGCCTGTGTATGTGCAGAGTAATGTTTCATTTAATGTTTCAATACTTGCACAAGCATGCAATGCATATCTGTATTTTCATAATAAACTAGATGCAATCAGTTTTTGTCTTTCAGTGGGCCTCTTAAAACAAATGATGAGTTGCCACTAAGATGGTGTCATCTAGGAGTAAAGATGCATTTATCGCAAGATGAAATTCAGTGGTTGAATATGTCTAGGAACATTTACTTAAGTACTGTTTAACAAATTCAAGGTACCTTTACTTTACTTGAATATTTCAATTTTATTCAACTGCACTCCCTCTCAGAGGGAAATATACTACATTTATCTGACAGCGTTAGTTACTTTTCAGATAATAATTTCCTTCCCTTCCTGTCCAGTGACAACTATATAGTTCCAGATATGTTGATTTTGAATGTTTTTTTGGATAAACGGAAGGATGACATTTTCCTTTTGTGTTGAGAAAATTCTCTGAAGCTAATTAAGCTGTTTTTAAAAAGTCAGCTAGAAAGTGCATCTTAAGAAATCTGAAAACAGGGCTGTTTTTCTGAGCTCATGACAAGATATTTTAGAATATGATGCTTTGCTCAAGATTAAACTACCCAACAACATTATATTTTAACTTTTAAAATCAATTTAAATATATAATCTGAATACTTATTCTGAAAAAGATCCTCTGGGAAAATGTGTTGATTTTAAACTCTGATAAATGAGTTGCCCGACTATGTGGACAGTAAGGAAGGAATATTTGTCCTTGTCGTCAGCAGTAGCATAAAGGAAAATGAACGCACCTGAGTCTTAACTGTTAATTTTTGACTAAACTAACGATCAAGTGTGTGTGTGTGTGTGTGTGTGTGTGTGTGTGTGTGTGTGTGTGTGTGTGTGTGTGTGTGTGTGTGTGTGTGTGTGTGTGTGTGTGTGTGTGTGTGTGTGTGTGTGTGTGTGTGTGTGTGTGTGTGTGTGTGTGTGTGTGTGTGTGTGTGTGTGTGTGTGTGTGTGTGTTGTGTGTGTGTGTGTGTGTGTGTGTGTGTGTGTGTGTGTGTGTGTGTGTGTGTGTGTGTGTGTGTGTGTGTGTGTGTGTGTGTGTGTGTGTGTGTGTGTGTGTGTGTGTGTGTGTGTGTGTGTGTGTGTGTGTGTGTGTGTGTGTGTGTGTGTGTGTGTGTGTGTGTGTGTGTGTGTGTGTGTGTGTGTGTGTGTGTGTGTGTGTGTGTGTGTGTGTGTGTGTGTGTCACAGAGGAGGGGCTCTCCTGACCACCACCAGCAGCCCTGGTTTCCATCTTATGCTTCCATTCATCACAACCTACAAGTCTGTTCAGGTGAGTCAAGTGAAGTCAGTTTTTTAATTTATAACCATGAAACCAGAATCACTAATAATCAGTGATCCTCAGATCAGTAAAGGCTCCCAGATTGCCCTTTTCAAGAATTCTGAACCTGGCTTTATCCAATGTTCAGATTTATCTTCTGGAAATGTGGGCAAATTAGCACATATTTGATAAGATTTAAATATCCAAACATTTAATTTCAGAAAACTTGTAAGATAAGAAATAATTGTCGTAATGTAAGTATTCACCTATAGTGTCCTTAAAAAAAATTAACCTATGAATTCAGTGCAACAGCCCTGTAAGATAATCTACCGTTGTGATGGTAACCATTCACAGGTTGCGTCATGGAGATGTTGATTTATCATTCCATGATACTGGCCAGGAGGTCCTGTAATGGTGTTTCTCCTCTCTGTACAACAAAGATCCAGGTTTTTTCAATTTGAAACATTGTATTGTCTGATTTCATACAGTGTTGGTGAATTTTACCCAGTCCTACCACTGTCTGGTATTTCTATTATGATTTTCAGGGGCATCTTTTTGTGCTCCTGACTTCTGGAAAATGTAATTTAAGCTTGAACGTTTGCTTTTGTCTCGCAGACGACGTTGCAGACAGATGAGGTGAAGAATGTACCGTGTGGCACAGGGTAGGTCTGCCGTTTTGGTTGGCTTAAGTCGTATCAGATGTGGCCTCGGTACTTATTACACTCAGCATTCATCTTGTAACCTACACGCTCCCACACAATACATCGCGTGGGTTATAACACCACCAGCGCTGCAAATACAAGCCCCTTTCATGAGATCTCGTACTGGTGTTTTGGGTGAAAGTTCCTGTCAAATAGTTGTGTATTCGCTTTCTTTCAGTGGAGGAGTGATGATTTACTTTGACCGCATAGAAGTGGTGAACTTCCTCATCCCATCAGCAGGTAAACTCACCAGCCTTCAACGGGCCAAAAACATCAAACCATGAATTCATCCTCAACTCCCTGTTCCTCTTATTTTCACATCTGAAGACGACTCGACACTCGACAGCGAACATTCCTTTTTTTGCGACAGGCTCCATCAGAGCCACTTTCGGTATGAGTGTTCTGTGTTTTTTGCTTTCATTTCTTAACTGACTGAGCACCTGCATCGCTCTCTGCAGTGTACGACATCGTGAGGAACTTCACGGCGGACTACGACAAAGCTTTGATATTTAACAAAGTTCACCATGAGCTCAACCAGTTCTGCAGTGTTCACTCACTGCAGGAGGTCTACATCGGTTTGTTTGGTAAGTACTTGTATCTGCCTGTTTTAATGTCACATCTACATAATCATCGTGTTAGCCTGCAGCCGAGCGTTTAAAACACCCGTCACCTGTCTCATCACTACTAGTCTGCACAGGCACGTTGTTAAAGTGTGCCCACACTTGTGACTGTTGGAATCTGTCCACCCACACACAATCCACAGAAGGCAAACAACCGTGACGTTGTGAGGCGGTTATTATGAGGGGTTGAAATAGTTTCTTTTATAGTAATAAGCAAAGTTCCCTTGCGCTATGTTGCAATACATTTAAGTGAATCATATTTAATAACTGATGGCGCATCGGTTTTAACATTTTTTTGTTATTAATCTTTGCTTATGCAGATTCTGATGTAGAATGCTCTTGTGTTTTTACTTCCATACATTTTGGATAAAAGCAGACCACTTCCTAAAGAAGTACAGTTTGATATTGATCCCAGTTCTGATAGTGTCTGTACTGGGATCAATTATTG
Source organism: Cyclopterus lumpus (assembly GCF_009769545.1). Classification (NCBI taxonomy): domain Eukaryota; kingdom Metazoa; phylum Chordata; class Actinopteri; order Perciformes; family Cyclopteridae; genus Cyclopterus; species Cyclopterus lumpus. The sequence goes on from NC_046974.1 coordinate 8,467,922, forward strand.
CCTGATAGTAGTGAGTTGACTGATATTGATAATGTGCACTGCTCTGGCACCTTTCTGCTGACTAATTGTCATAATATAGTATTCTTCACAGCTTTGTCTTTTTAAATATGAAATGTGTCTGAACTCTTTCTCTGGACATCTGATTATTTGAAACCTACCTTAAGTGAGGATTAGATTTTTTTTTTGCGACCTTGACTTGGATCTGGCATCCTAAACCATTTCTGCTGAGCTCAGCTCACCCACCGGCCTTATGTCTATCTCGTACAGACCAAATCGATGAAAACCTGAAGTTGACGCTACAAGAGGACCTAACATCCATGGCACCTGGACTCATCATACAGGTACAGTAACAGAAGTCCAGTTGCTGAATTCATGACCATCTCGGATCCAGTTGCGCCCCATACCATTTTTTAAAATATTTGATGTACATTTTTTCTGTTATTCCTTTGTAAAATTGATTGATGTCATGTTACATTTCGAGATGTTGGGGATCTGTAACAACATATAAGCTCAAAGATTTGCTTCTGGAGCGTCTCATCTACTCTGACATGGTGTTTTGAAAGAAAAAAACAAAAAAAAGCCATTTACCAAAAAGCATTTTTGACTGGTTTTTTTAAGGAAACAAGATTTTAAATTTCAGGCTCAGCACATGTTATGGCATCACTGTTAACATTGTGTTCTGTAGCTACAGTAGATGTATGTGTATTGCCATAATAATCACATCTCTGAGCGTGTATGCACTTTTTCTGGATATTGTTCAGGTGTATTCTGGGAAATGTGGTTAACTGCAAGGAAAAGGCACATGCACCATGAATTGATATGATCTAAACATAATTATTTATTATAATCTGGACTGAGAAACCCTAACTCTGACTTTATTAAGAAGGAGACATATTTATGTTTGTCACCTTGTTGTCTCTCTTAGAAGGAGTCTTAAAAAAAAAAACAATAAGGCATCTAAACTCAAACTGTACTGCAGTACAGAACCAGGCTATTTGAGTTATAGTAGCAATGTCAACCTAATAATAAAAGTGTTTTTACAGTTTTCAGCCTTGGCTTTCACAGCCTTTCATAAAGCCGCTTCTCTGGATAGTTTATTATAACAACGCAATACTTTATTTGCTAGAATAGTTTTATAGAGGACAGCATTCTGCCTATAAACTTTGAAAGGACCCCCAGTGTTTTTCCCTCCTTAATGAATCCCCCCCCCCCCCCTCCAAACCCACAGAGAAACGCACGCATCACTCCTGAGAGTTAAACGCTCCACTGGGCTTTAATACTCTGGCCTTGAGTTTCCTGTAACTCTATAGAAACAGTTGAAATAACAATTGCTGCTCTTTCTGGGAAATCCAATAATCTTACAGTTCAAAACGGGACTACTTTTTTTTTTCAGGTTCTCTTCTCAAACTGCCTTTTTATTTTCATAACCCCCCTTGTGGTGAAAAAACCCTCTTTTTTACAGTCATGTTGCTTACAATACTCCCGCTGTCTTTGTCTGCCTTCTTCAGAGTTGACTCTTTCTCTCTTTGTCTGTCCGTCTTACTGATCTTCAGGCGGTCCGTGTCACAAAACCCAATATACCAGAGAGCATTCGCAGGAACTACGAGCTCATGTGAGTTATCCGGGTTTTTTTCCCAAAAAAAGAATGTTCCCTGAATCATGTGTTGTGTAATATTTTGGCTCTGATGTTCATCCAAGTCCCGCCCACCCAGTAAGACATGGCTGTTTTAAATCAGTCTGTGAACCCCTTACTTTGGCCTCGTGAATAAACAGCTTTGTGACTGTGATAAAGAGAGGAAATTGAGGATTTACACTAAGTTGTATTACAGTTCATGTAGACACATCAGCCACGGTGGAAAGTCTTCAAGTCAGATAAAAGATATTTGATATTGTTTAATTCAAGTTACTCTGTCTGACTTCTGGTCAAACGCACACACAGCCTGATTAATGCAACATGTGTGTGTCAACTGGTCCAGTGACTTCAAAGTGGGGTCAGGGGGTCTGTGAAATAGTCTGCGATGAATTGTGCTGTTTCATAAAAAAAAAAAGTTACAGATAGGCACCAATAAAACATGAGCATTGTGTCCATTACACCGATGTTGGCTCTGAGCCAATAGAAAATTTGATAAGTTTGTGAAACGCAGCAATGAGTTAATTATTTTGGAGTTGAAGCGCGTCCTGAAAGTTTAATTGTCTGGCTTATTATGGCAGGTTGGCGCCTGTTCATTTTGTAGACGAATCACCGTAAAAAGTATAAATGCCGTTGAGTTTAAATGCAATTTTAGTCAAATGACCCTCGGTTTAAAAGTATATGTTATGAAAATGCTGACGGACCTTTTAATGTTTAAAACAAACGAGAATCTGCAAAACATTAGATTCTTCAGAGCTACAGCTTGGCATCTACTGCAATTACTGTGGTCGTTGCCAAGTATAGTTTTAGACTTACTTTTGTTTTCACTTTCTAACATGTTGTTCAGGATGTTTAAATTCTGTTTTTACAGCTTGTCAGAGTGTTGGTGTTGCTTAGGCGACTGGAGGCCAGTAATGTAAATAAGTCTCAGCCTTATAAAAATGGTCCACACCATTGAAATAAGCCTTGGGTTATAAAATAAACCAAATTTCCCTTTAAACCAACACTTGTGTTGTTTTTAATGCCTTTAGACCCCCATTGGTCATTTAGTGATGGATGTCGTCCAATGAGGCAAAGGCATGAAGATGCAAAGCAGAGATTTATTGGATAGTTCGATAACACAAAACAGCCGTGGTCCTGGTCTATACTGAGTGTACCATTTTTAGTTATTTTAATTATCAGTTACAATGAGCCTTAAAGGAATTGGAACATAATTATGAATTCTTTATTAAAAAATATCATGAAAGTATAATATTATACAACTGAAGCATATCAGTGCAGCACTGAAGAATATTAAATTAACTACAAATTAAAAGTTTACACATCAATTAACACATCATGTGACGGCACAGCCATACTGCTCCTGTCTGTACACTTTAACTCACACTTTTTTTTCATTTTTTTTTCATTAGCGTAGATGAACAAATGTAGATTGTATGTTAACTATTCTTGTTTAATACGACAGCATCCTGTGATACCAGTTTACCGTTACAACCCTAACATCCACTTGGTTGTTCTGAGGTGTTCTTTTGTATATGTTGAGAGGAATTATTCTGGAAATGATTTCACCACACTAAGAATAATGAAGTGTTAGATGCCCCACCTTAAACACTATCAATATGTCAATAAAGCGTGCTCTGTAAATGCCAACACAGTTTAATGTTAAAGCCTCTTTACGTTTGCAGGGAGAGCGAGAAGACGAAGCTGCTGATCTCTCAACAGACGCAGAAGGTTGTGGAGAAGGAGGCGGAAACAGAAAGGATCAAAGCCGTGATTGGTGAGAGAGAGAAGAAAACAATCAGGAAAAAGTGCATTTCCAACACTCAAAGAGTTGATGATTAAAATATATATATATATATTCTTTTTTAATAGAGGCTGAAAAAGTGGCACAAGTGTCAGAGATCAAGTTTGGACAGAAAGTCATGGAGAAGGAAACAGAAAAAAGGATCTCTGAAATCGAAGGTTTGTATCCAGCGGTGGAAGAACCACTCGGAGCCTGTGCTGAAGTAAAAGTACTCGTATTGGTACAAGAATGTCAACATTTTTACAAGGGGAAGTCCTGAATTCAATATCATATGGCATAGATTGCCATGCTGAGAAGCTGGAGGTGTGCAGCTCTTCATCTAAAGCTCACTGTGGCTGCAATATTTCAACCTGAGCCACCGTTGTTTTGGTCTGTAGACCTCACTGACCAACACGTAGCGTTTCCTGTGACTGTGACTTAACCCCCTCTTAGTCCATTAGTCAACTGATTGGTCGTTTCAGTTGACTAATAGTTCTTTAGTTGTTTTTTTTAATGCTGAATTACTTATTTCCAACAAAACTTATCAGCACATCTCTGGTGAACACAAAATTGGAAGCGGTACTTTTGTGGTGAAACTCAGTGTGACGGCTCTGTCGATTATTATTATTTTTAATTAACTTGTCGACAGTCTGAGTGTTAGTCGACTTCTGGGCCATAAGCTCCGTCACTATTGCGTTGCCTCATTAGGTGATAGTGACTCAGCATATATTTATTTTAATGAAAATCTTCAAGATTGCCGCTTAAAGAATATTTTTCTATATTTACTCCAGTACTTTTCCTTCCATCAAAAGTAAAGCAAAAGAAAATGTCCCCTTTTTTCATGAAATATTATTATATATCACATTATTTAATACTAATGCCAACTAGGGAGAGAGTCAGGGGGTGTACAAAATAATGTAAACACTACATGGAAAAAGGAGTTAGTTTTAATTCAATCGGTGCACCAGCCAGACGCAGCTTTGTCCTAAAGAGTCACAAACTAACAAGGTTTGGAGTTTGATATTAACAACACATTGTTTTGTTTAAGCTTTTGTGAATTTTTAATTTGAAAAGTAACTAGTATACACAGAGCACTGCAGTGAAGTATTGTGTCACACATTACAAAAGTATCTACCGTGTGTGTGTGTGTGTGTGTGTGTGGTTTTGACTTCACATGTGATAATGATGTAATATTGTTTGCATGCAGTGTAAGTGCTAATTCTGCAGCCCCCTCGTTGTGCATGTTGATTCAATGATACGGTCACCTGATCATGAAACGGCTTTCATCCCCGCTTATGTGTGCTTCTGCTGCCAAGTCAAAAGGTTTGATTCCTTTATAACAGTAACGAAGTGCATCGAAGTGATGATGAGTAGATCACGATGTGCTCTCGATCACGATGTGGCCTCTGCAGCTGTACTGTGTGCAAGCACAACTGCATATTTCTAAGCGAGTTTGTTTTTAGTACTGGTTTTCTTGTTTTAGTTGTTTATGCATAACTCACGTCAGTAGATTTACAGTATTTACGTCGGCTTCCTACTTTCTGAGCAGTAACGCAGCTTGAACTTGTTATGAAACCGACCGCCGTTGACTGTTTCTGATTCACAGACAGCGGTTTCGTGGCTCGGCAGAAAGCCAGGGCAGATGCAGAGTTTTACACATCGCAGAGAACCGCGGAGGCCAATCAGGTAAAGAGAGGATACAAGCACACTTCCCACCTAAACCGGGACAAATGGGGATTGTAATTTAATTGCTGTTGCCCCTCTTTCAGCTGAAGTTGACACCGCAGTACCTGCAGCTAATGAAGTACAAGGCCATCGCATCCAACAGCAAAATCTACTTTGGGAATGACATACCCCAGATGTTTGTGGACTCTGGCTCTGCAGGGAACTCGATCAAGGCGTCTGCTGCCCTGGACATTGTTGCTGAGCAGCTCCTGGACCTGGATTAGCGAGGGACCGCCCAGACTGAGTGGAAGGACTGTCTGCTAGAGGGCAGGCGCCCGGCCCACAGGCCGGCTGGCAACTTATCCCTCTGACTCAGAGAAGCTCTGCTGTCCAGGGTCTGTATTTCTCAAACACTTCAGAATAACTGCTAGAAATCACACTTGCGTAGGACTCTGATGTAGTAGTCTCCAAACTCGGAGCTGTGGACTTGAGTTAGTTAATTCCAGAGGCTTCCTATGCTTCTGCTCTGTTCTGATGGAGAGTGAGATTGTCTAGACGGACTAGTAAATTATGTGGAAGATGAAATAGCATCATTCACCGATGTACAATTAGCTACTTTAAAAACTATTTAGTCATTTAGCCAAAATCACCATTTTAAGGAACTTGCCCTCCTTCTGCTCGGCTCCGTGTATCAAGTGTGTTTGCTAACCCCCCATCCGCTAGTTATTGCTGCCTTTTTAATATAATAATAATAATTCAAATCAATACTTTCTAAACGATTGGTTTCTGATTTCAGTAATAAAAAAATAAAAAAGATTCTCATTACTGGCTGGTGAACGTCGATTTTTGTCGGCTGAAATGTCGCTCGCAGATTTGAGCTAACATTAGCGCCATTTGTGTGGATTGAAAAACGCCTTCTTCAACTGACTTTTAAAATGTTTCCAGTTGACTCGTGTTAAAACAAGAATATTAGTAGGAGGGGACTTCATTATTCACTTCACGGCTAAATATTGTGCTAAAAGTCTGAGGCTAAAGCTGCATGTTACAGGCAAAACGTCATCGCCCTCATCAGTTTATGATTCATGTAGAAGACATGAATGAAGCTTTTAATCCAAAACATGACTACATCCTCACATGGAAAGCTCTGCAGCGCCGCTAAATCCAACAGAACAAGGAATGACTTGAAGAGATCAAGAAGGTTATTTAAATGTTGATACTGCTGAACAATAAGGACAACGTGTGTCTGAGGGTGGTAGACTGTGATTTCTTATTCTGAGTGCTTGAGAAACATGAGCCCCCCTGACTGTAGACGGAACACAGGGATGATGAATGTACTGTAGCTGCTGCCTGTCAGATTTCAATAGCATTACTCCCATTTTGTTTTTTTGTTTCTGTAAAAAATTATAATAATAATAATCTTTTGAGCACACCAAACCTGTTGAATATTAATTGAAGTTGTGCAACTGTTTGAAGTTGTACCACATGTGCTGTACATGTATGTAGCACTTTGTTTTTCTCACAGCACATTCAGTGGAGACTATATTTGTGCAACTGTTTATTTGTGTCTATTGTGCAGTAGGAGTGTTATTCCAAACACTTGAGAAGTTTGTGTTGGGTTATGACGCAAACCAGCTTTTGTACTCCAGCATACTCATACAAAGTCTATGATGCAGACATGTGGCGACATCTTTCCTTAATGGGCAATTAATTATCATCTTTTATGGATTTAGTCTTAACCACTTCATGAAAGGTTACAGAACCTGTAGTGAGTTGGCTTTGAGCCTTTGACAACATGCCCCATTGCCCAGGAGGAGGAAGTAGTCATAAGAATATACAGATTGACACTGAGGGACTCCTCGCTGTAGAAATACCACCGACCTCGTGTGTCAACATTGTCGGTCGGGGGCAGTTTTCACCCCAAAACCTTTTAAAAAAAAAAAAAAATACTAATCTTGATCAGGACCAAAATACCAAACTTCACTTTGTGTTTAGTCTCCTGTGTTAAATGACAAGAGACATTCTTTGTCAAAATTCCACTTTTATGTGTCCCAGCATGTTGATGTGTGATGAGCGAAACCTGATTAATTTCATCGTGTATCTTTTTTTTTTTTTTAGCCTTTGGTTGTTGATTCTTGGTACTTCGCAGGTTTTGTTTTTTTAAATATCTTTTTGTTAATCTGACGCTGCCACGGGGAGAATATATTTCTGTAGTCTGAAGCTAAATGGCTCGCGTCCTGATTTCACTGTAACCCAATGAAACTTCCACTCATGTCGTGTGCAAACAGTGATTATATGATGTTATTGGAAACCCTGTTTAAAGTTTGTCCTAAAAGTGACGTCAGAATGTCATTCTATTGCAATCTTTTCTTCTTGATTGTGACTTATACTGACTTGAAAGGCAAATGTGTTTGCACTGACTTTAATTGTGAATATGCAATCAAGATATTGACAAAGTGCTGTGGGTTTTTGTTTGAGTAATTTTTTAATTTTTATTTACATTGCATTGTCCAATGTGATGTAGAGGTTGTCTGGGGTTAATAAAAGTGTTTCAAACACAAATATTTGGTATCTTAACTGTTGCATATCAGATTATTTAAAAGGTGAAAAAGTACTTTTGAGTAAAGATTATACCAGAATGAAAGTGTTAATGTTTTTTGTATTTTCAGTCACAAATCAGTTAACCGTCATACCGTTTATGCAGGTTGTGAAGAATTCTGCACTGAAGTACTCTAATCTCTCTCTCACACACACATTGGAAAGATACAAGCTATTTGGCTTGTGAGGCTGCAAGATTGCACAAGTTTAAACACATCTTGTCATGAATGCGTAAAATTTTAGGGTGATGCAGAGGGCACAGATGGGAAATGTTTTATTTTACATTTCTTAGAATCCGGGATCACTGTGTTAATCATTTTGCTTTGCACATGTTACTCGGATAAATATATGGGAAAGGGGATGAAAATACAGTCTTGATGAATCATTGTGTAATTAGAGTTCACATTCTGGAGTCTTTATGAATCACTTCTGACTTGCTCGAGACAAAACTAATAGTTACTCATTAATTATGTGTGACCCCCCTCAGGTCAAAGGATACATCTTACTGAGACGTTCCTATGAAACCCACATGACATCGTCTCACCATTACTTACCTTTTGTTCCGCCCACCTTACTGTAAAGTTTGACCCTAGTCTATGTTCTTCAGAGGCCGAAGGTTGAACCGTATGCTTTCCTGTCCACTTTTGTCCATCAGTATTTGAGTTTATTTTACCTCCAATTATGGTAAAATGGGGTGTTTTACAGGAAACTTCCAGGAAATCATAAAGAACCAGTACAATATGGCATTGACCGCTGTGAGAGTGAACCTCAACTTTAACCACAAGATGAAACTTACTTTAAAGCTCCATAAAGTCGAGAGGAGCTGCAGATTCAAGTGATGATCTGTAGGTTCATCACTATGAGCAACACCTTTCATATTTTAAAATTGTTTTCTCATTGTGTGATACATTGATTATCGAAGCTTACAGTCTTAAACTACATTGTGACACATGACCCCTCTACAAGAGAGAGGAGACTTTTTACTTTGTGGCACAGATTCAGTCCAAAACCAAATGAATGCAGCCTTCATTGAAATAATGACGGTCATATTATGTTACCTTATTTGGAATGATTCATTTGATTTCACAGCGGCATAGTCTGCCTCCCTAAATCGAAAAAGAAGAGTACGAAATTAAAAAGGGAAATAAAATCAACCACACGTTGACATTTTCGGGTTTTCCTCCTTTGAATCGTTAATTATTATTTATACAATTATGTTGTGTCAGTTTGGAAACCGATCCGGTTCTGACTGACTATATTTTACCGAAAAATATCCAATTGAGCGAAACATTCTTTTAACATATAAGTTAGCACATTACTGCATGGTGTCATCATTCCTCGATCTGTGAAGAAGAAGAAACTAAAGCTCTGCATGCGCCAGTCCTCCAGAAACCCCCTGCATTTCCACAGTCAACGTGACGGAGGTGGTTCTCATGCGTAAAAACTGAACGCTGGTTGGGATCAGCCTACTTCAATTCAGTTCCCACTTGCGTAAACATAAACCGAGTAGTGGATCCGGGGCGCCTCCTCTTGCTCCACTATGTGGAGAGAACATTTGTTCAGCAGCATTCATCTTGCACTCGACAGGAAGCCGAGGACAAATATAATACCTGAGGAAGAGAGTTTATCCAGCACAGCATCTTCTGCAGTATTTCAAAGTGGAGACATAAAGTGCATTACAAGATAAACTTGTATCGGATTTGTTTGAGGTTATTTTCCTCTTTAAGAATTGGTGATAACAGTCAGGAGGACACTTGAAAGAAGATGCAGGAGTTGGAGATTTGTGAGCTGTGATGAGCGCAGGGCATGCAGAGGCCAACGCGCCCGTCCTCCAGGGCCTCTGGGAGTCCGTGAGATCGGGGCAGGAGGACATCCTGCTCTCTCCTTACCTGCCGGCGTCCTTCGCCTTCTTGACTCACGTCGCGCTCTGCGCACCTTTCCTCGCGCTGGACGCGTTGGGTAGCGTCAGTCCGCGGGTCCGCTCGTGGAGGATCGCTGCGGGATCGGGTCCTCCGCCGTCCCTCCGCCGCTGGTTTGCCTGCTTTTTGAGGGTTCTGTACAGATACGTGACCGCGGTGCTGCCGGCCACCGCGCTGTTCCACTCGCTGAGGAGCCCCGCGCTGCCGCAGCTGGCTCCGTCCTGCTGGCAGCTCTTCGTGGAAGTCTTCGCATGTTTGCTGCTTTTTGACACGCTCTTCTTTATATGGCACGTGTCCATGCACAGGTGAGCGGCCTGCACACACGTCACGTTAGGTTGTGGACTATTGTCCAGCCCAGTAGGGTGAAATAAAATGCGATGACAGAACTATCTTGGACCAGATTAGATTAGATTAGATTATACTTTATTCATCCCCAGGGGAACATTTCTTGACGCAGCAGCAAAACAATTTTTTACAATAAAATAAAAATAGCAGGACATATTACATTTAAGAATTTAAATAATACAGGAAATGAAAATGTCAAAATGAAAGTGTATACAGTGTCTCTGAAGTGTAAAGTGACAGCAGTCAAATGAGGAGACAACACCACCTACAGGAGAATGTGACTCCAGTGGTCGTGTTCTTTTAAAATCGGGGGAAGAGCTGCATTGGTCTCTTAGACAGGACATGTATACATTTATTTATACTCTAATATCATAGAACGAATCTGTAAATTAAACGGGAAGTACAAATCCAGGTTCTGCCCAGTACTCAATAAATTAGTCTTCAGGCCAACACACAGTGTGAACAGGAAGCTTAAATCAATCCAAAGCACTATAAGGAGGACATATAAAAGTCCAATAAAAGAATGAATTATGTATTGCTGCCCTCATTGGTCACTGAAGCAGAGTCCTCACTAGTGCTCTCCTAAAACCGGGGATACCCGTAAATAGAGCAAGTTTAGGCCTCACTTGTCAGAGTACACAAATCCCAAAGGCCACTCGCATGGACCTCACTCTTCGGTCGCCTCTGTGTCGTCGTTATAACACTCTGGATTCACCGTTTGCCGTCTTTTTGCCTTTTTCCTCCCGTTCTATGCGCTGTCCCTCGTCTCCTGGTCCCTCAGTGTAGATGTTGTAGTAGTGGTACCCCTCGTCTCCTGGTCCCTCAGTGTAGATGTTGTAGCAGTGGTACCCCTCGTCTCCTGGTCTATCAGTGTAGATGTTGTAGTAGTGGTACCCCTCGTCTCCTGGTCCCTCAGTGTAGATGTTGTAGTAGTGGTACCCCTCGTCTCCTGGTCCCTCAGTGTAGATGTTGTAGCAGTGGTACCCCTCGTCTCCTGGTCCCTCAGTGTAGATGTTGTAGCAGTGGTACCCCTCGTCTCCTGGTCTATCAGTGTAGATGTTGTAGTAGTGGTACCCCTCGTCTCCTGGTCCCTCAGTGTAGATGTTGTAGTAGTGGTACCCCTCGTCTCCTGGTCCCTCAGTGTAGATGTTGTAGCAGTGGTACCCCTCGTCTCCTGGTCCCTCAGTGTAGATGTTGTAGTAGTGGTACCCCTCGTCTCCTGGTCCCTCAGTGTAGATGTTGTAGCAGTGGTACCCCTCGTCTCCTGGTCCCTCAGTGTAGATGTTGTAGTAGTGGTACCCCTCGTCTCCTGGTCCCTCAGTGTAGATGTTGTAGCAGTGGTACCCCTCATCTCCTGGTCCCTCAGTGTAGATGTTGTAGTAGTGGTACCCCTCGTCTCCTGGTCCCTCAGTGTAGATGTTGTAGTAGTGGTACCCCTCGTCTCCTGGTCCCTCAGTGTAGATGTTGTAGCAGTGGTACCCCTCGTCTCCTGGTCCCTCAGTGTAGATGTTGTAGTAGTGGTACCCCTCGTCTCCTGGTCCCTCAGTGTAGATGTTGTAGCAGTGGTACCCCTCGTCTCCTGGTCCCTCAGTGTAGATGTTGTAGTAGTGGTACCCCTCGTCTCCTGGTCCCTCAGTGTAGATGTTGTAGCAGTGGTACCCCTCGTCTCCTGGTCCCTCAGTGTAGATGTTGTAGCAGTGGTACCCATCGTCTCCTGGTCCCTCAGTGTAGGTGTTGTAGCAGTGGTACCCATCGTCTCCTGGTCCCTCAGTGTAGGTGTTGTAGTAATGGTACCTCTCGTCTCCTGGTCCCTCAGTGTAGATGGTGTAGTAATGGTACCAGTAGAAATGGTAGACTTACACAGACACACTGACATTCTGGCAATATTGTTGTGATTATCCAAAACAGTGAAAGTATGATCATGGACAGCTGTTTGTGTGTTTCTCATCAGGGTTCCCTGGCTCTACCGTAACACCCACCGGCTGCACCACCAGCACCACGTGCCCTTCGCTCTGGCCGCTCAGGACAGCGGCTCTCTGGAGCTGCTGTCTCTGCTGCTGCTGGCTCTGAGCAGCACCTGGGTGGTGGGCTGCCACCCTCTGAGCGAAGTCTTCTTCCACCTCATCAACAGCTGGCTGGCGGTAGAGGACCACTGTGGCTACGAACTGCCCTGGGCTCTGCACAGACAGCTGCCCTGTCTGGGAGGAGCCGCCTACCACCAAGCCCACCATACTCTCCACAGTGTCAACTATGCCCCCTACTTCATTCACTGGGATGTCCTCTTTGGCACTTACCGGGGACCAGTGTAGTATTCACATCCAGTGTGGTACAACTGTTTATATCAAACTGAGGATTGCTCAAGTTCCAGCAAAGCTGCCAAGATGCATAAAAGGATATTTTCTGAAGATTTCGATCGTTCCTGACCAGCTTTCCATATTTCATGGGAATATTTCATCCCACGGTTTACAGCAAACCAACCATGGCCATTTCAGTCACACATCCTACTATGTCGAGATGTTTTCAGAGTTGTGAACATAAAATGCCATTTATATAAAAATGATTGAAATCTGTATTACTCATGGACAAACATCCGGTTCAAGTGCAGTATTCGCAATGTGAAACGTTCATAACTCCAGCTGTTCTGTATCAAGTGAATGCAGTACGAGAGGAGAGGGCAGAGATGATGCCATAAATCCAGACAATGAAAGAATAAACACATGTAAGTGATGTGGCCTCGCCACATGGGAACGTTTTTGAATGGATTCATGCTTTCATGTTGTAAGGCAGATAATGCATTTAATACAGTTTATTTTTAGTCACTCCAGATCATATGTGTAGTTAAAGAGAATTACAAATCTGGGTAACTGTTGGCTGACATTCACTCATACCAGGTCTCTTTGCAAAGTGGCTAAAAAAAAGAGAAACTAGATGCAACTCAAGTTGGTATACGGTACAGGTGAAAGCTGCAGCCAGTCAGATTAGTTTACATGACGTGTTCAATACTTATTTTACCCGCTGTATATATCATTCTGTGACTTCCTATCTGGAGTGTTACCCAGACTCCTTGAGACTCTGTATAACTTGCAAGAATACATTATTTCAGAGACTAGTTTATGATATTCGTCATTTCAGCTTAAAAAGACTCAACAGCGGGTTGAGTGGGAGGTGGGAAAAGAAATTTCTGGGCCTGACCAAGAAATTGTCCGGCACATAAACTATAAAGTCTGACAGAATAAACATTTGAGTTGATCTTATAGTACTTATATGTTGATTGTGTTACCTCAGTTTCCAGTTTTTATGCTACACTATATGGAAAACTGCCTGCTGGCTGTAGATTCAGTTACCATTTATCGATCTTCTAATCTTGCAGGAAAGCAAATAAATTGTATTTCTCAAAATGTCAAACTGTTTCTTTAATACCACTTTGACCCCAAATGTGTTGTATAATGTGAACATCGTCGAGTATATTGTAAAGATTGTGTTCGTTAACGCATGAGAAACCCGATGAAAGCAGGATGTTTGGGGTTTTGTTGTTCCCTTCAGGTTCAGGTTTCTGTTGCGAGTAATTTTTATGCCCGGGCCTCTCAGCTGTCTACTCTGTTAACTGGCTCCATGTGGATTCTGCCGTGTTATCGAAACCACATGTTTTCAGAGATGAGAAGATCACTATTTGTAGTTGCAATTTGTTTTACAAGAGAGGCGTTGTCATCAATACCTTTTTAAAATGTAACAATGCCCCAGAGGATGGGGATTATTTTTCACAGAATGCAGCTGGAGTCTCGCCTGATGACTTGTAGCTACCTCTCCTTTGGCACTCATGTTCACATGAAAGAAGGATAGCAAAGAGCCGCGGCTTCCTATAACTCATCACAGGGAGATATGAGGTCCAACACTTAGTGGTTCAACACAAGGAGACAAATCATGTTATTGTAGAGAGATAACAAGTTTATATTTCAGTTTATACTTCAGCAATGAAGTGTCTTTTGGAGAACGGTCTGAACGTGTCATAATACAACCCTTATTTATTGGATTTTTTCTCACACGCTGCAGCCGTCTCACTAATAACTTGTAATATATCTTTTGAGAGTCTCTGGCGAGTGAAAGTAATCAGTTTTTATGAAGAATGACAGTTGATTTGAACTGAAAAAGCACAAGTCACATGAACGACACTGAACATCTGTTTTTCATCTCTGTCCCTTGCAATGGGCTTTTTTGCAATTTCACAACATCGGCTTCAAATGCAAATTGTTAAAAGATGTTTGAACATTTTAAATAACTTTGGCATATAATCCTGAGTAAAATATCCCTTCTATTCGTGGGAACGAAAAAAGATGAGAGGAAAGAAGGACAGATGAGTGCTGGGTGGTGGTGTTGTCAAGAGATGGAATGATAAACATGTGACCCAAAACGGAAACAATCAGGGCCTATTACAGACCCCGCGTCAGATTCGGGGCGAGTCATGCAGCTTTGGATGACTCACACCAAAACACACGTTCACAGCGAGACATACGCCGACGCCATGATGCCAGACACTGGAGCATCGCGGGAGTTTTGAGCCCTTTGAACCGTCTGTACATTTTGAAACATTCAGTTTGTTTACTTGTTGATAGGTGTCCTCCCGAAAGCAATCGCGTAGGCCAAAATATTTCACAAACTCCAGAAGAGGAACGAAAAAGTGACGACAGAAGGAGCCATGTCAAAACAAAGAGAGGAAAAAGCGCAGAGCACTCTCCAGCAGTCCTTATCAACAGAGCAAACACTAAAGACTTCCCATTTCGTCATAGTTCCTGAAAGTTTGCTATTCAGTGAGAAAGGCCAGATTCATGTTTCTTCCACCATTCTGTAAATATTCAATTAGTGAGCTTCACATAGCTGAGACACACTGTTGTCACAGTAACTGGTCGAGGTTCTTGCCCTCAGGTCTGTAACCATTTTTAAACGACCTCTGCCCTCATCTTACATGAGAAGTCAGTCATGGCCTTGCATGTTTTTGGAAACTTCTCAGTGCACTTGTCATTAGTGGGCTGTTGCCAAAAGGCTTTAAACAGACCGCATCCCTGTAACGTGTTTGTAGAACTGCAACTCCTGTTATCACACACATTTAGATGGGAAATCAGTGTATCTACATCATCAATATTTTACTGTATGTGATCCACACAAAAGGACACTAGGAGGTAGCAGAAGCATTATGTAATCATCATGTTGTAATAATATAGCAATGGTGTTATGATTGCATTAGCGATGTTTACCCCACACGTACCTCTCACCTGCTTTTTTGTTAACTGTTACGAAATAAGTGACTGCATTAGAATTGGTAATGTTGCAGTATCAAATCTAATCAGCATATTTGCTTTCTTGCCGAGAATTAGATGAAAAGATTGATACCACACTCATATCTGTTTGTGAAGTGTGAAGCTACAGCTAGGAGATAGTTAGCTTAGCTTTGTATAAAGGAATGAAAGGGGGGGGGGGGGGAAGCTAGCTTAGCGCTGTCCAATGGTTAAATAGTCCTCCTCTATAGCTCAATATTTCTCCGCCAACTGCATGACAACCTTACAGTGACAACAAGAATCTAGATGTCACTGTGTCCTGCAAATAACCCCACGTAAAAACCTAGAGCTGTGTTTTTTTCACCTTCTTTTCCGTGCAGATTAATAAAAAAAATTACAAATTTGGCAATGCTCCTTAAGTTGTGCTTCTAGTATTTATTCTAAGCTAAGCTAGCTTTCTCCCAACTGTTGCAAAATTAGCACACAAACGGGACCTTGTCAGCAACCTCTTGGCGAAAAAAGGAAATGAGCACACTCACAAACACGTCAACAGTAATCTTCACATTGCAATCAATATCTGTATCTTTGTCTTTGATTTTCATCCTTCTGCTGTTGAGTTCATTAGTGTGATACACATTCTTAAGGACAAATAAATAATAGAATGTTACACATTTCCAAGCATGAATCAGATTTGTATCCTTAATTTATCTTCGATGTGCGTCGGTACATGAAAAGAACAAAAAGATGCTCTTTCGATGTAGTGTATACCTTCATAGAACAATTAGTGAGAACAGAAAGAGATGCTGGAGTCCACATCCTTTTTTGTTTTCTTGAACAGGTTTTCCATCACAGCTGTCTGCATCTGCTAGCTGTCAGTGTGAGCAGCGGGCCATCCATTTTGTTCATTAGCGGGCCTTCCACTCAGTTTCCCATGGCTCTATGTTTGTATGTCATGTATGAACTATGACCTGAGAGCTGATACTGTCGGACTAAATTATCTGAAAGTCAGAAATGCATTGTATCATTGGTCTAACAGCTTCTTCCTGAAATAATGGCAAGGAAAGTTGACAGACCGAGATCCTTTGATTGGTAATTGTAATGTGGGAAATAGATCATGTCCACATCAGCATGGCATTTCAGCTCCAAATATTTACATTCATCTTGATACGAGATAATGCTAATGACATTTTGATGGGTTGTAAACTTTCTGAAAGAGAAAGGATCAGTTTCGGAGACTTTTCATGTAGGATTTGTAAAGTAATTTATTGTTTTAGAAATTACCATTTCCCTTCCCGACATAATTCATTTTGTGCTGCAAATGCATTGTCACGGATACAAAACCTGCTCAACACTAAGCAACTTACCAATATACATATATATATACATATGTATATACATATGTATATACATATGTATATATATATATATATATATATATATATATATATACATACATATATATATACGTATATATATATATATATAGTTATCTACTCTTTTGTAAAAATTAATAAATTAGAACAATAAATAGTCTTTTATTTGACACAAGCAGCAGAGGTATCAAAAGGCTTTTCAATAAAGAAACTGCATTTCTGTCGCTGTGTTTCCTTTGGGTTGTATCCATGAAGGGAATGTGACAAAGTGCCCCCTTTTCAACTCTCGAGTTTGTCCGTCAGATAATAACTGTCCAAAAAGGCAATTTTGACCATAAAAGTGACAGATGGCTGAACTGAGGAGTTGAAGATATGTTAGGGAAGCATGGTGCTATGTCAGTAAGTTGACTCAGTTAAGATTGTTTGTTGCCTTGGAATGTGGACAACCCCTGCCCCCTTGTCCTGTCCCACTCCCCCATCCCACCACCTCAGAAAACTGCACAGAATGCCGTCCAGTTCTACGAGCCTGAGGTGGTGGCATACATGTTTCTCAAACCCCCACACCTTGCTATCGCTGTAGCTCGGGGGAGTGGAAAAGAGGCATGTGAAGTTGGAAACAGGATTGGGAAAGATAACCCTGCCACATAGGACCCCTGCACTGCGCCTACGTATCAGGAGGCTGCAGGAGGCAGGAGGTGGGCCTGGAGAGTTCATGTCTTGTCAGGTTGCCTCTTGGGGGTCATTTCACTGCGCCAGGACACATGAAGTGCTGATTAGTGTTTGCATCGAGTGGGGAAGCCAGAGATAAGTGGAGGGGAAGACAGACGTCAGGGGGAAGGAGAGGGAGGGGGATAACTGGCCCACTGGTTCCCACCAGGCCGCACACACTGTAGGATGAGCTCGGTTTGGTCCTTTGGGAAGTCTTGTGCGTTTCCTTCTTGTGGGTTTGAGGACACACCTTGGCATCACCATTGTTGACTGTAAATCTGCAGCACACTGTCTTTCCACTGTCTCAATCTCAATTTTACAGAGATTCCAACCTCCTCTTATTGTAAGACTTTACGAAGAGTTAAACTCTCTCAAAACATGGACTATCTGCAGCCGCACTCTGCCACCACCATGCCTTCAAACTTATACTTGTAGGTGACCACACCTGTGTCATCCAAGTACAGCAGGGAGATGGGGTCCAGTTTGGTGGGCACGCAACAAGCTCGTGCTGCCTTCTGAGGACTGTTGATGTTGATCAATGTCTGGACAATGGCATGCTTGGTGGGTGTGACATGCTTTGTCAGTGGGAAGGAACAAATGCCAGTGCACTCAAAGGCGTCATAACCAGTGGGTGCCAGGATCCAACTGTCCCAACCGATATCCTTGAACTCTACGTACAGAGATTGTTTCTTGCAGTGATTCCCCTTGGCATTGCGACGGATGCGGGACGCTGTGTCGTAGATCAGATTGGAGCGCATTTGGATGAGGTCCTCTTCATCTGGCTCTGCTTCTTCATCCACCTCATCCCGGTCCCTCCCCAGCTCCCCCCACAGCCCATTCAAGCCAAACCCCAAGTCATTCTGGAGAACCATGTTAGAGGTTTCGTGGTCGATCATCTCGTTCAGCTCACGCTTGTTATCACGGTGATCGCTACTTTGGTCGTCAGAGAAAACAATCAGCAGAGGTTTGTGTTTTTCCTTGGGGCTGGTGTCGATCTTCATGTCTCCTTCAGGTGGGTTCCTGTCTTTCTTGTCCTCTTTCATACCTTGAACATTGTCTTCATTAGCCATGCTGGCAATGTGCACTTCCAACCGGTGCGTGGAGCCATGGTCAGATTTGCGCCAGCGTTGAACAGCAGCAGTGAGGTCAAAGGCCTCCCATCCGTTATCGGTGCCGTAGACCTGGCGTGAAGCCAACTCCAACACCTCTGTCCGCTCTCCTGCCCCTCTGAATCCATCACCTCGCACAGTGTTCTCATCGGTCATGTTGTCATCCCCGACATACAATTCCATTTCGTAGATAGTGACCTTGCGGTCGACACCATCGTAGAGGTGGCGGTCAGTCTGGACAAGTGTGTAGAGGCGAAGCTCGGCTGCTGTGATGCGTTCATGATGGGGGATTGTCACATTGAAGAGGAGTGGGTGACGCCTCACCCCTCTGACACCCACAACACTGGGAGATGAATCTGGGGAAGAGAATTGAATGGTCAAAGTTAACATTGAATTCTGCAACATATACTATCCCTATCCTATCCCTATCGAGGATGACATCTTCAATGTCATACATAATTAGGAACCATTCAACTATCATTAATGTCAACTTATTAGTATTGCAAGTTGTCCCATGAAAGAATAATAATAGCATTTACATGAACATTGCCCTGAAAAAGAGTAAAAAGAAACAGGACAATGACTAAGGCTTGGATTAAGTATACTTCTTGATTTATTAACAATCTACTTAAAAACTGTTCAAATATACACAAGAAGTCCCTTGTTCTCAGTTTCACTCTTTGTGTGAAGAGAAAAATGCAAATCATATTTAAATCAAATATATCATAAATGTATTCAATAAACATGGCAACAAAAGAAAAAAGCTTTTAAAAAATGATCAACAAGGCATTACCTTCATTTTTTAAGCTGCGGATGATGTTGGCGGTGGGCATGGCAGTACGATCATTAGCAAAACGGTTGTAGAGCTCCATCATGTACTCAGGTGGCTCTTCTCGTGTGCCTTCAGGAGGCAGCGGACGGGGACCCAAGCCAGACAGGTTGAAAGTCTGCAGAAACTGTTCCTTCAGGCTCTCCAGCAAGCTCTGCATGTTCATGTTGTCGTCCCGCTCCAGCAGCGAAGGGTCCACCACCCCTCCATGCCCGTCTCCCAGCCCCGGAGCGGGGCGATACCTCTGATGAGTGTTGGAGATTGGGCTGCTCTGTCCACAGAGCCCCTGGAGCAGCAGGATGGAAAACAGCAAGAGCAAAGTCCTAAAGCTGCAGATGATTCCCGGTGGAAAGACCCAAATTCTCGCCATGGGAAAAAAACACTCTGCAGCTTTCTATTTTATGCCCTCTGGGGTTCTCTATGGACAAGCTGAGGCCACAGTAAGACACAATGATTGTGATCTCTAAACGCCTTAATCCAAAGGTTAATTGAAATTGGGGTCAGTTTTGTCTGTAGACAAAGAAAGTTCTGGATCCAGTAGTGTTGTTGACCCCTGCCCTGACCAGTGTGAGCCTCGGCAGGAGTTTGTGTTCCTGCTGCTTTCCTCCAGATCACACAGCATTTATTCTCATGTACACCTTTTGATGTCCTTTGTGACAGGGCTGCAGTTCCGGTGACAGGGTGGCCAAGGCTTGGCTTTGTCCGTCCGAGTCATCTCTGTTGTGTCCTCTCCTCTTGTCGGTCTGCCTCTGCGCTTTGCTCTCTTCTTCCCAGCTCTTTCTTTCAGTCCCTTATCTCTGACATGGTGGGCTCTGCATTGCTCAGTGCTTTTGGTCTCTTTGCTTGTGTGTGTGTGTGTGTGCGCGCGTGCCTTCAACTTTGTGTAATGCACATGAGCGTGTGTTATCTCACAACTTCCTTAATGAGGATTTTGTAAACACGGTCCTGAAGCCTCTTCCTTCTGGAAGCGCTATTTTGTTTGGGTGGGTGCTCCAGGGTTGATATTCTTCATTTGTTTATTTGCTTTGTAAATTGTGGAGTTCTGCGAGCTGCCGCCTAGGCTTCATTGAACAGTTCTTTGTGACAAAATACACCGGGGCTCTGTTGATATTCTTGAATGTAACAGGATAAATCTAGGAGACAACACTTGGCCAAATGAAATTGAAATGCAATGAGGTGTGAGGCCTTAATGATCAAAGATAAAAGATACTGAGATGAGCTCAAGTAGTTCATGGGGACAACAGAGTTGTGCACAAATATTCAGTCATATTCATTCGATAAAGCAACAATCACCCACCTGTTGTGCTCGCTAAAATGTTCAGTGTGTACTTCCTCTTCTGGTAAATCGACACTGTGGCTGAAATGAACAGGGCACAAAAGGGATCCTTAAAAAATGGAAGAGCGAGGGCGCACAATGAGGCAAGAATAGATCAGACGTGTGTTGTGAGGCCGACACAAAGCGTTACAGAAACATATGTCGGCATGTTGGAGCAGACTGTTTGGCACTGTTACTAACATGGAGTCAAGAGGCTGGTCAGATGTTTTCTGGTGAATAATGACTCCCACTGGCTCCTCTGCACATTTGAATAACTGTTCCGTTCATCACCTGAACCCTCAGCCCAACTGTCCTTCATTCCTGAGCTTCTTTGTGTGACCTGCATGATACACTCCAGATTGCTGCGCGTCACAGAGATGGGAAGGAATGAGCTTTTCCTGCCTCTGCCACTCACCTGCCATGCTGACAGTTGACAGACGTGCTGTTATCTGTCACACGGTTAAACTGTTCGGTCTTCCTGGTGGCCATAAGAAGGCTTGAGAGTAGCAATGTACTTTAACACACACACACACACACACACACACTGTCGGTCCCATGCATATGGTCTGTATTATGGACCTATGGTTGTAACAAATGTGGATTTATGAAGGCCCGGGTTGCTATTTGGGGATTGAACCTTCCAACAGACAATATTTTGTGCAGAGATCAAAGATCCGTATTTAATGATTTAAAACTGTGTTTCCCCCACAATGGCATATCTATGACCCACTACCAGATAATATCGACATCACCAAAAGAAATACCCCCAAAAAATGTACGAAATCAATGTACTACTGCTGAGTCAAAACTGTGTATATTTAAAGCAGCATCAAGTGACTGTATTGATATTACACTGAAATATTAATTAATAATATTAGTGTGTAACCAAATAAGTGCCTAAAACATAAGCAGCAGACAAAGCGATGATAGCATTTCTAAATATTTATTAGTGTAGCTTTAATGAAACTAATTGTATTCTCTGAGTTGAATTATTTAGTGATATCTGGTTGTTTGCCATGATGGCAGCGCGTTGTTCAGTCGGTGTGTTGGACCAGACTGAAATATTCAATAACTATCACATGGACTGCCATGACAGTCATGGCTTTCATTGTGTTTTAAAGTATTTGGTGTTTTATTATTTGTACTTATTCTATTACAATTATTTTATTTTTGATCATTGTAAATTATTTGATTGTATTCATATTTTACTACTTTAAACATCCCATGTTTTGTCAATGGCTTGTAACCCTCTTTGCAGTGCATTTGTTTGAAAGGTGCTACAAGAATAACATTTGATTGAATGATATCCAATAATTTAATTTAAGACCAAATGCCTGCCAAACTGCTGGTGTTCCCATCTGCACTTTGTGTTTAGTGCTACTCTGCAAATATGTTATGAAATGTTCACAGGAGTTTTTCCTGAACCAATGTGAGGTCCCGGGACAGAAGATGTCGTATTTGTACAGATTGTAAATAAATTGATTTTGGGCTATGCTAAATAAATTGAATTGAATTGAAAAATTGGTAAATATATAAGATGGTTTTATATACATCAAAAAAATCATTTAAATGTGTGCTGTTTTATTCATTTGCCACTGAAAGGAAACATCAAATAATGATCTAGTCAATCCACATATGGCAAAGTATTTGTTCTGTTCCACCATTAACATGAATTCAGTCCAGTTGACCTCGGATCGAAGGATTCAGTCTCAGCTGACGTTGCCCCATGGACACATCAGATCAAGGCAGTTCATCGTAGGGAGGGGCACATGTTTGTTATTATTGTCTGAATAGTGATATTAAAACCTATTAAGATCTCTTCTTAACAGACTTTCCAGGCACAAATAAAATTAGCCAATAGTTGATCTTGAGGACCAAACAGAGCTCAAATGTAAACAATCTAATGAACACCCACTGAAGGACAACAGTATTATTCCACAGCAAGTTCATGTAAAATCAGCTCTGTTGAGGTTAATGGAGTGATACGTCTAAATACTAGTGAGTCTGAAAATTACTGTTAAGTTGAAGCTTGTGTCTTTTTGGTGTGGAATTTCTGAATGTCTTTTTGCAGCTCCTCGTTGCGTCTCTGGGCTTCGTCTCGGCTGCACTCGGCATTTCTCAGGCAGATCTCCAGAGCGGCCATGTGGCGGCGATCTGCCACCAGGGCAGACTGGAGCTCTGCCACTGTGGCCTTCAGCTCCTCGTTCTCCTTCTGCAGACTGCGAGAGACAGTGAGAGACACAGCGGGATCAGACAACTCTGTCTATACTGGAAACTATCCAAGTCAAATAATCAAAAAAACATAGGAATCCAGTCCAAAAAGATGTCTGTCACTG
Source organism: Cyclopterus lumpus (assembly GCF_009769545.1). Taxonomy (NCBI): domain Eukaryota; kingdom Metazoa; phylum Chordata; class Actinopteri; order Perciformes; family Cyclopteridae; genus Cyclopterus; species Cyclopterus lumpus. Next base: position 8,490,799 of record NC_046974.1, read on the forward strand.
CCTTTTATTGAGTTCTCAAACTTAATTTACTTCAGATTAAATCTTGCCTGTGTAGCGAAATTACAACAGCTGTTTTACATTTTCTCGATTCCAGTCCAGTGATCTGCTTTGGTCTCATTTCTACAATATTCCCCATACAAGAAATAGTGCACTTGGAACAAACACATTTTCTTTTTTAGGTGCCAAGAGCCCTCAAGAAAAAAATAATATAATATAATATAATTGAAACTTGTGTGGTTCCCTTCAATCTTGGTGTTTGAATTGAAGTACTTTGAAGGATTCTCCTCTTTGAGTGTTAAATAAATCCTTTTGCAATTACAAAATCCATGGTGTGATTTTTTCATCACACCATGACAACATTAAACTGTTTCCATGATGATATTACAGTAACATTAGTGTGTACCACATGTAAGGGTTGTAGAGGGTCTGGCCTGGTGTGCAGCCAGTTGGTCGTGATTCCCCAGATGAACTCACCTGTCTACAAGCTGCCGGCTGTCTTTCTTCTGCTCAGACCGGCTGTTGACCTGCTGGTCTGGACCCGTCAGGTTCCCCACACTCTTTTGAGGAAGCAGCACCCAGGCAGGCCGGGCCCCGCCGTCAGGTTTTTGGGACACAGCAGTTGAAGAACCCGTGTTGTCACTTCCTCTTCGGGCTGTTAATAACTTATCCTCTCCCTCCTTGTTGCTCAGCTGTGGGAACAATGAACCTGAACTTCGGAGGTCCAGGATCTTAAAAATGTCCTCTGACAATGTCCCGCTCTTCTCCTCCACGCCCTCGTGAATGTGACTCCACCGGTTGAGCGCGTCGGCCTTGGCTGCCATCCCGGTGAGCGGGCAGTTGAAGGTGGGAAGGGTCTGAGTGCGTTTGCGGGGACTTCCCGTCCAGTCGTCTGTGGAAGTGGAGCGAGGCTCCTGAAGCATGTTTTGGGGGCTGCAGTTTTCTGTCCCTGGACCTGGACCTGGACCTGGACTGTCAATGTCCTCCTCCTCTTCTGGAGACTCAGACAGCGATGCATCACCCATCTGAGACACACACATCACTCAAAATAAATTGCCGATATAAATCTTGTTTTCGAGTCGGAGGGAAGAAATGGAGGAAGAAATAAACTTCAGTTGAAGAGCAACCAGGAACTGAATCGAAGTAGCTTTAACAATATGAACAGCACAGACGTAACTCTTTTATGGTCTTATAGACTGAATATGATTTATAATATAATATATTTACAAACTTGGCAACTTTATCACAAATGTAATTGTTTGTGATCCGTAGATTAGATCAACTAATTGACACATTTGATTTCACGTTGGATGTCCATGACATCATTATATATTCTGTGTTATTTGTCCTGTGTTTAACATGCTCCTAAAAACGGGACATTACAAATATCCCAGAGGCTTAATGTGTGGTCCAGTGCTCGTACCTCTGCAGTCTCCCAGCCCACGAAGCTTCGGGGAGTGTTCTTCTTACGTTCAGCCTTTTTTGAGGGAGGGGAGGGAAGGACGTCTTTAGAGAGAGCAAACAGAGTCTCATGCTGTCTGATCATCACTGTCATCAGCTTCTGGATCTGAGGAGTCGCTGCGAAGAAAAACAAACACAAACGTGAAGAGATTAGCATCAAAAAGTCTCTTCAGGCTCTCATGCAAATTCTCAATTATTTTTCTAAAACATACTTGAGTAGAATTTCTTCTTGTTCATATTTTGCTATTATACAGTTCAGATACATAGACACAGATATACTGTAGGCCATGGCAGGAGCCATTTGTTTTGTAAAAGCGATATTTAATAAGGCTGTTTTAAGGCTGTCATCCACATCATTTCAACATGGATCTGAACACAGTTTAATTCAGGACACATCAGCAGCGCGTTCTTACCCTTCATCACAGTTATGGGGTCTTCTAACTGAGGTTTGAGCAGGTTGATCCCCATCACTGTAGCCAAGTTCTCCACATTCATTTTATTCACCTTGGAGTGCAGCTGCACCTCAAACAAAAACCTGCAAAGCAGAAAGACGCGATGAGCATTGTTAACGGATACAAGTCGGTATATGTTGGAGGATGGAAACTGATCTCAGAACAGCATGTTTTCAACCAGAAGAACCTAAGATCTGGTAGATGAACAGTCAAGGACATGTCACTGAACACATACATGTCCTCCCTAACCACAAAGGCGTCATGTTTTTCTATTGGAATATCCCATAATGCTTTGTGCCCCAGCTTCTACTCACCGGCAAACATAACTGAGAAGGTTGTAGTTGACTCTGGGGAGAAGAGCAATTTGTTTCTCCAACTTTTCCCAACCCTAAGAGGGCACATGAGCGAGAAGTTGAAGGACACACTCAAAATACCACAGGACCTCTCCTGCGTGCGCATACATACACAATGTACAGTGTGCATACACATGTTGTAGCCTTCTGTCAGATAGGCGCACCTGTGTGCTGGTGGAGTCCAGCAGGGTGGTGCAGTCCAGGAAGTCTTGGTACTGAGTCCACGGCACCACAGGCTCAGGAAGCTCCCGGAGGTACAGCTTGAGCAGGGACGCCACCGTGTGGACATCAGTGTCACTGAGGCGCGTATGACAACATCCGATTATAGTAAAACTGACATTCAGATCTCAAAGGGACAGTTCACCTTAAATGGAACCTGCTCACATAGAGGTGCCGTTTGCTTGGTTACATCCTGTTAATTACATTTTTGACCTGGCTTAAAGGAATAGTTCACGCCAAAACTTAAATATACATAATTTCCCTCTTACTCGCAGAACTATTTATCAATCTAGATTGTTTTTTGTTTTGAGTTACTGAATGATGGCGATATTGGCTAAATGTTTCCTTCTCTTCAATATCAAGGAACTATGACACTCCTGTTGTGCTCAAAGCGTCAGTTTTATGTCTGAACTATTTTCTTTCCACACAAACTACATGAAACTGCCCACAACAAGGTCTGCGGATTATCCGGGTCATGTAACCGGAAAAGAGACCCTGCTGTTGAGTTTATCAAATGTTTTGTTTTTCTTGGCTTTTTAAATTGATAAATATGTTGCTGTTTATTATTGTGTAGTTTGTATTTGATGATTTTTTTTCCATCTTGACTACATTAACAAAATAGCATTTACATGGGGTTGGAGCATAAACAAGGTCTTCACAAAGTCCTCTAGGACTTAGTTGTTCTTGGACATGTTGGGCCTCTGGGTCTAGTGTGTATTAAGATGGTGCAGCAGGATTGGATTCATTTTTGTGGTTTGCCAAGTAAAACTTGTGTTTATTATTTTATTTGCGGCCATGAAGCATGTCATCGTAGCCCTGGCTGCTCCCTGAATCTGCTCACACTAGAGTACAGACAAACAAGGTCGGTCAAATGGATGTTTTAATCAACTGAGCTTGTGATGTTGGGTAACAGGTTTCCTCTTGTGTACCGGCTAGAACAGGATGTGGTATTGCCTTCAGCTCTGAACAGACAGAAATCCATCCCACGCTCTTCGTCACTCTTATCTCTCCTTGCTTTCTCAGAAAGAAAAAAAAGCTTGTGCTGATTGATTGACGTACGAATTATTTGCCCTGTTAAGCTTATTTGAAATGTGTGACTGATGCTTTACCACACTGATGCAAAATCAAAAATGTTTTGGACTCAGTTCATGTTAGAGGCTTCCAATAAACACTATTAAGAATAAAGTAATGAAAGCATTTCCATTAAATGGTTCACATGGCTCCAGTATACAGAGGGGAACATGAGTTCCTTACCTGGGGAAGGAGGGTCTCTCTCCGGCATCAAAAGCGTCTCTGAACTGTTTGACAGCGTTGTCCTGACCCGGGAGACGGAAGATGCCCTCTTCATCCAGGCCATGCTCTTTGATGAACTCCACACACTTCTGCACCAGGATTGGCACCATGTGAGGCCCAAACCGTTGCTCATATGTCACTGTGTCCATGAGACCCTTTCCAAACACTGCAGACAGACAGAGAAGTAAGTCATGACATATTGGGCCAGTAATGTGCATACAGTATAATCTGAAAACATTTAGCACAATCAAATGAATACGGTTATCACTTTTTACGTGGTTTTTACAGTAACTGTAGGTTATTTATTTACTTTCAAATGACATTTTGAGAAATTGCTTATTCACTTGCTGAGAGTTGGAGCAACGGTAAGTAGCGGCTAAGCTTACAGTAGCTTAGCATAAAGACTGGAGAAAGCTAGCCCGGCTCTGTCAAAGGTAACAAGAAACCCCAACCAGCACAAACTATTTATCTATCTGAGTGTCCTGACTTCCTTATTTTTGTATCCACATCTATATAAAATGCTTAGAAATGCTGAGTCAGATTTATATGTATATATACAGTAAATATATATATAATTTTTTTGGGACAGAGCCAGGCTAGCTTACCCATTTCCAGTCTTGCTAAGCTAAACTTGCTGATTCAGTGTATAGACATGAGAGTGGTATCAATATTCACATCTAACCATCAGCAAGAAAGTGAATAAATGCACTCCCAAAATATTCAACTATTTCTCGAGTTGCAGTGTCATATGTAATCTTAGTTTCCATAACAATACAAGATTTTACTGAACCTCCACTTGTTGGTACTCCAATGACTCTGCGCAGAGTGCGGACCCACTCCTCCATGTCACTCTGGGAGTTTGCCATGAACACATATGGACATCGCTCTCTGTCTTTAGTTGTGCCTGTGAAATGATGGGTATTGTTGGAAAAATCTCTCTTTAGTAGGACAGTCAGAACACGGGAAATATATATATATATATATATATATATATATATATATATATATATATATATATATATATATATATATATATGAATAATTCCAGTGAAGATTGAAGATTGAGATTGCTATCAGTTTGTGGTAGTTTCTGACTTTCCACTACACATCACATGTAACTACTGACTCATACAGAGATACTACAAAGGGACATGTGACCTGATTGGAAAAAAAAAGTTTTTAGTAGCACACAGGAAAAGCAAAGGATTTTTTTCTTTCTGGAAGACCAAAAAAAAGTAATTGCGACATTACTCCAATATATGTTTAGTATTATCACGTAGATAATAGTTGTTTGCTGTTGTATTGTGCACTATTAATATAAGACACATTCACATAACGTGTTTTATAATAGTGGTATATTCTGTCTTATTTCAAGAAATCTTACCATGCTAATTTTCCTGCCATTAGCACATTTGTTTTCATATTACAAGGAAAAACACATTGCATTCATTGTTTGTTTGATTCTGTTTGTTTTAAGAGTCCTTTTTTCGAATGTAAAGTCAGTTTTGCTTCCTTTTAAGGGTTGATTACATGCTTACGTGGTATGATCTCAAAGAGGTACTTCCCGGGGTCATCTGAGTTTGGAGGGAGGTCATTAACTTTACTGAACCGCAGCTGGATGACTCCCTGCACACCAAAAAACAGGAGCACAAACACAAAGAGAAAAAAGCATGTTAGTGTCATGTCCAAACTAGAAGTCAAGAACCAACCACTGATATGTATACTAATGTTTACATTCATTCATAGACCGCCATAAGCTATCCTAATATTAACTGCTTTTCTCTGCAGGTAAGGATTTATTGTGGCAACATTGTATCTAAAGGGCTTTTGCAGATGTACAACACACCGAAACATCTGTTATCGTTTCACAAGGGTCAACTCATGTTCTACGAGTTGACTGTTTACATTACAGCATATACAGTACAGGTCAGCATGTTCCCCAGTTCATCATACATGCAGCCCACTTACTCTAGCTCCACCCACTGTCCCACAACTTTATGTATGTTTCTTTGCACAATTAAACAAAGCAGCTGACACATAACCATAAAAGAACAGAAGTTGTAACGGTGAGTTTTTTTTTTTAATAAATAAACACTATCAGCCAACACAAGTCATATAATCAACAAAAAAAACACTGCATTGTTGAAGGTTTGTCCACACTTTGCATGGCTTGTAAGGAGCCAATGAACATCTTGTGTTTGTCCCACACCCACAGATCTACAGCATCATCACACAGACTGTGGGGTCTTGGTTGGATGGTTGTTCAACAGCGTGAACCAGTGGATTAGATAACGGTGTAAAAAAGAAGGCTTTCAGTGTCAGCTGGCCTCTCTTTCGAGGCTTCAAGCACCATTTGTTTTGTTTACAGGAAGTGTGCAAAGTTAGCCACACAGCTAGACTGTTTGTGGTCTTGATTGAAAAATATATAAACGACACATTTCATATGAACCTATGAATTAATCCAACAACATACACAACGTTTAATACTGGAAAAAATGCCAATTTAAGATAACTAGATGTTATAAGATAATATATCATGCTGGTTTGCTTTTATTATTTTACATTACTGGATGTAAAAGAAGTAGAACATGTAATAGAGGTATAAACAATATTTTGATGACAGTCCTTTCCTCCCATATGAGTTACTGCATGTGCCAAATGAAAGAAGTTATTGTGTCATTTTAATGTTGATATGCATTGTGTGTATGAATTGCTTTGGAAATATTGTGTGCATGTGTGTTATGCCAACAAATGACAAGAAGAGGACAACAAATGACATCATAATTCAGATAATAGTATTAATGTAATGTACGAGGGAAAATCAACTAAATTCCCTTGGCCTCACCTGGACAGTGGTCTCCTTGTCATCTTTGTGGTAGGTCAGAGTGCTCCCTCTCAGCACAAAGTAACGCTGCTGCCAGTTCTTGACTAAAGACCGCTGTTGTTTCTTGAGCCAGCCGGCCTTCAGGGGCCTCTCCATGGATTTGGGGGAGCGCGGTGAGCCCGGGCCGGGGCCTCCCTCTCCAGGTAGCACACTCCTGGATCGCGCTGCCAAACACCACAAGAAAGCTGTTGGTAAAAGAGTCGTGGACAACAAAATACGCCGACTCACTGTGTCACAGCCGGAGCTGTGAAATATTACCAAAACATCAGCACTACTGAGCTGGAGGAGATCACTTCCTCTTTTTGATATGACCATGCATCGGCCTATCAGGTTTGAGAGACCTGCTCACTCTAGTTTATTTCTGTTCCCCGCAGTTTCAGGCCGAGAGGAAACTGAACTGACCATGTTTCCTGTGAAAGGTGCACCAATGCAGCAGTGATTGTTCTACTTAACTAACACAGTGGTTCGCAAGAGTCCGGCCATCAAACATGAGCTGTAAAGATAAGACATTAAGTTGTGTATTGACTATACTGAAACTGGCAAAGAAATCTTGTTTTTTTTAAGAATGTCACACTTGACTGATACCGGTCACTCTTGAGTTGTGTGACTGAGAGAGGCCACGAGGTGATGGTTTAATGGAGTGATGAATGAACAGAGGCCGATGTCTACGTGGCCCAGAGAAGACAGAGTCAGACGGAGACGCACTGAGTAACACGCAGGACTGTGGACTGCAGAGATAGCTGGATTGCGATTGAGCCCACATGCTCAGTTGTTCGTATTCACCGTGTCTTGTTAAGCAAGATGACAGCGGAGAAGAGAAGAAGCAGGGCGGCACTGGGGTAAACAGGAAGCTGCCACATCAGTGCTGGATGGCCGGCGACACTTTAAAGGGCTCCACCTAGAGTTTTGAAAGTCCTTTGGTCTAATTTTAATCGCATCACGCTTCCTTGATTTGGGGAAAGTTAAAGTGCTGTTGAGGATCCCTGAGCCCACACACAGAGCCGATGTCACACCACACCCACAGCTGACAAACACACGGCTGCTTTAAACTGGACCACAAAGTGTCCAGTGCCCACTATCATTAATGCGATACTTTTAGAAAGATATTCAGCGTTTTCTACTGTGGGGAGACATTTGTCATGTCATCAGGCTTCATGGTTAAATATTCACCTGGAGAAATATAAAATTGGGTGTACAGGCCTACATTTCCATGATCATGCACAATAATTAATTGATAATAGGATCAAGATTTGTATGTACAGATCATGATCTGGCAGCAGTCAGAGATGACAGAATGAATATTCAACAGACATTTTGATTGAAATTTGACATTTTAAGAAACATATGCATTTGCTGAGCGTTAAGAAGACCAACACAACTGTCATGTCTGTCTGTTAGCTGGTTAGTTTAGCTTAGCAGAACGACTGGAAACGGGGAACAGCTATAGCCTCTGTCTGAAGGTAACACAATCCACCTGTCTATCTGTTTTGAGTCTTTATGTTAAGCTTCAAATCTAGTGCACATGCACGAGAGTGGGAGCAATCAATCTACTCATCTAACTCTCGACAATAAAGCAAATAAGCCTATTTCCCAAAATGTCAAACTATCCCTTTAATCCTGAGTGAAAGAGCAGATGAGCAGATTCAACTGAAAAAAACTGAGCTCTTGCATCAGTTTCCTGTTGAAAACATGCTTCACTCTAGTTCATGGGTATAGAATGAGTCACGGTCATGGTCCATAAAACATCTCAAGGTAAAAGAATCATGTAGGGGTCACTAGCATTTATTCTTTCAAACGAAAGGAAGAGCATGACAATAGAAGCGGCTGATATTTAGTCAACATGAAGCAGATCAAATACATGTGCAGATACTTCCTTCCACAGTACTGAACAAACAGTACCGCTGATCGTGCAAATGAGTGCACGCTGTGAAAAATAGCAGAGCATTTATCTTATCACATGCTTGTGTGCAATTCTCTTTCATTTGAATGTTGCAACTGTTGTGCCACCCGAGCCTGAGACACACAAAGCATGTTACTGCCCCGATTCCGCCCTCTGCAAACTCTAAGCACTGCATTAGTCAGTCTAGACGGCTGTACAGTCACTTTAAAATACTGCACATAGTTTTCCATGCAGTTGTTCAACGACTTATTGCAATATTGGTACCTTAAGAGGACTGAAAGGGGAGCACCACCAACATTAAGATTCCCATTGTTATTTCCACGGTCTAGTAAAGTTCAATCAGTATTTGGTCAAATGAGCTACTCTCTCTCAAAGGCAGAAAACAGAGAAGGGCTGTGATGAAGTACAACGAGCTGCTCCACAGACCATTAATGTTTTCTTTTGTGTCTATAACATCGTTCCCAATGCATTGTCTATGGAGAAGCACCAGACTTTACAGGTCCACAAGTTGTTCCTGTTTACTAATATTTGTGGACCGTCATTGGTCAAAGAAATAACATGCATGGATTTTGAGAAGGGCTGTACTTCCCTTTTAAGAAAGGCACTTTAAAGTGTTAATTGTCAAGCCATGTTTTAATATAGTAAAATAATATATTAGTATTCATTCTGTACTGGATTACAGTGTAAACAGAAATGCTGCAATAACACACTGGTTAGCATCACCACATAGCAAGCAACCACCAACATGCTCCAAAACCCAGACAATTCAAACAAAGTACAGATTATGTCACTTAATCAATATCAATATGATGGTATCTCAATTATGTTACAATGAATTTATCTGCAAAAAATAGTAATATTCTTAATAAGAAGAAACAAAACATTTTAAAAGTGTATTGGCACGCAGGTGAATATTTTCTTTTTTTAATCTGTCGACATAAATTGATAGTTAAAGGAGCAGTTAAATGTCCAAACTGTAAAATGCCCACTATGAGTGGAAGTGCAGCATCCACTCTGCTCGCAGTGAGCGAAGCCATCGTCTTACCTATGCGAGCTGTCTCAGCCTTGAAGGTGCTGAAGTCCCAGTTGCGAGGTAGTTTCAGAGACATTGTCCTCAACTCATACCAGAAGTCAGTGTCGGATTTCACACATACAGCCCACCGGAGCACATACACACACAAATTGATACACACTCAAACAAACTGGAGATATCGAAGATCACACTTCCTACTTCCTGTGTGTTGATCTGTCTTCTTCTGTTCTTTTTTTTTTTTTTTTTTTTTTTTTCAGCCCTTCTAAACGCGTCCTCTCATGTTGCCTTTACTTCCATGTTCATACTTGTGCTGATAGAGATCTGCATAAATGGCTTGCAGGCTGATTCACCAAAGGGTGCTTCATGTAACAATAGTGGGGACTTTTCAAATGACTGGCGTTCACTGGTGTCACACAAAAAGAAACCACAAGTGTGTTTTAAAGGAAATGGTTGTCACTCCTTCAGTGTCGCTTCACAGCTCAGGCTGCCACGCGACTGCAGCAGAGAGGGAGTTTTTACACTACATACATACATTACAGTACGTCTTAAGGTCAAAGCTCGAGCTATCATCTCCTGACCTTTGAAAAGGTCAGTAGATGAACTATTATAAAATGGGTCCGTTTGTGTATACAGATTGACTGTATATCTATTTAAAAATGGGGAAGAAGACTAAGAGGGAAGAAACCAGTCACACACCAAAACATTTTTTAGACCTTTAATTTTCTTTGAACAAAGGCAAAGCACATTTCAGCATCAAAGAGTACAACCTTTCTCTAGACAAGTGTACAACTCAACACAAACCATTGCACATGTTTAAGAACAATATAGTGAACTCATACAGCTTTATAAGAGAATCCATAACCACAAAATAAAATGTCCACAAAGGGCCTACAGCATGTGGGGTACTCACAACTCCCATACATTCCTTTTAGAGGGTCCTGGCTGGGCAGGATTCACAACAGCAAAGTGGCACTGTGTTGATTAAATGGCATGGTGTTCCCTGGGTGTTATGACACAAAAACAATATTTTTTCCTTCTAATAGTGGCATGTTTATCTCATATATTCTGTCTACATGTGAGCAGAATCTTAGGGGAACTGGAATGTATCAAACAGCAAAGGGTCAAACCTTTCTGCTCAGATGCAGTTACACTCGATCAGCCGAGCTGCAGCTCCCTCTAGTGGCCGACTGTAACACCACAGACGGAGAAATGGCAGTACAGAGCTGCAGGGCAAAGACCTCGAACTTCAAACCACCACAGCAGGCCAGAAAAATATAAGATATCTACGAATGCTGAGACACCAGTCCTCGTGTTACTTTCTGGAGACTTCCGATCTACTCCAAGGGAGACGATGCAACACAGTGCTACAAGTATCTGCGTTGCTTCAACCTGCACCGCGACAAAGAAGTTGACACATGACAGCTACCAGGGAAGAGCCTAGAAAACACCCAAATGCACTGAAGTCACAGCAAGACAGAGAGAAAATACTTTTCTATCTCAATACTCTCTCCTATATGGCAATAATGATACTTTAAATATTCCTCTAACCAAAAATACGAAAGAACACGTAACATTTCCTCTAAACATCTTCTTAAATGTACAATATAGTGACTTTGAAAAGGTTTTCGTAGGGTAAATAAAATAAATACTTTAAGAAGTTAAGCGTAAAGACAGGTTAGTTATCGCGCAGGTCAAACCAAAAACATGACATCAATAAAAATATGAATGGATCAACATTCAAATAGGAGGAGAAAACATAAATGCATGGTTGGTTTATACAGTGGTTCTTGTGAGTCTTGATTTGGCATATTGAAGAATAAGCAATTTTCTGCGTTACAAAACATTTGCGTTCTTTTCTTAAAAATACATGAAAGATTTTGAGGACAGAATCTGATGAGAGGAAATTTAAGGGCGCAACCCTTTTCCAAAATGACCCTGATTAAGTTGAGCAGTCATTCAACCAGACACAGATAATAGCTGTTTTATATGATTACCATTTAGGGACAACTAGATACTGATCTACTGATTCCTTTACGGTTGTTCGTATTGTTGTTTTGACCTCAAACATTGAGCACAGAAGTAGTTCTGTCGGGAAAACATCAACAACTCCTACATTAAACCTCCAGTTATTTGGCTTTCACTGACAACTATGAATCAATTCTTTTCTCCGATTGGATTAAAAAAAACAAATGGATGAATGTGCACAAAGATGACGGACAGCCTGAGGTGATTGGTTGCTGGGTAGAGTAGGCTAATTAGAACCTTTGTCTACCAGAGTTGGACCCACTTACAGTACACTGTATACACCGTCGGGCTTTCTGCTCCGCTAGCGCCTCCATTTCTACAAAATAATAATTATGGCCATTTAATTATATTTAACGATCATCACTTTTAACAATCCAACGAGCCAAATTGACTAAACAATATCAGCAAAAAATCTTAAAATGCTATTTAATCTGTTGTCTGCCAGTATTTAATCTATAAATAATGTATATGATTAAAAAAACAAAACAGTCAGTCGGAGTTTAAATTGAGTATATAACATATTCAGAAATTAACAGAACAGATTGTGTTGGCAGTTTTAAAAGGAGTACTCCAGCAATGTAATGCCTTAGTGACCAACAGACAGATTAAAAAAAGACTTCTCAAAAAGGATGTACCAGAGGAAGAGACATCCTGACTTCTAGTCCTTAGTGTGGGTATAACATTCTCCTCCATTTCCCATAATGCAACAGAATCAGATATTTAAGAAAGATCCTCTCTGACTGTTAAACGCCCATATTTACCGTAACGCAGGCTTTCAGTTAAAATTTTCCAGGCACAAGCCAAGATTACCCCAATAACATCATCACAGCGATTTTCTATTTTCTCAGACTCGTAGTAATACGAGTAAACTCATCATCATCATCATCATCACGTGTAAGATCGGCGGCCTCCCTTTAACAGACCGCAACATAACCACACAGAGAATTCATTCACAATGCTTCCAAAAACAGAAATTAACTCAACGCTGGAGAATCTTTAATATTTTACCACCAAAAAAATGAGGCAAACTTTTGCCAGTTGTATAAATATCACATAATCTGACTGTAGAACCTCTTGAGCACAGACCGCCGTGTGTGTGTGTGTGTGTGTGTGTGTACAGCAGCTGACTGCATTGGCAAACAACCTGAACATCCGATATGTGCAATCGCAACAGCTGTCACACACACACACACACACACACAGGTCAACTCAAGCAGGATATTGGGTCTTTCTGCTCTGAAACCGTGACCGTGGTGACATCAGAGAGACGAACATGTCTGCAGTGTGGAAACCATCATTGTGCCTCACTTGTACTGTCCAATCCTAAACAGAAGCCATAACGCAACAATCCCACCAATTTACAGAGCATACACCCTAAACCAGCTCCTCGTTTGAGATAAAATAAGTATTAACACAGAAAGACTTAATGAAACAAAAAGGAAATTTTAAAAAATGATTGCGTGTACCATCTCCAAGAAGCTTTCTGCTTTTGCCATGAAATATGAAATGGCACCCAGGTGAGGGCAGATTGAGTCCATTTAGTACAGAGCATCGCACACTGCGCCTCTATAGCACAAAACCAACAAACTGTTGCTGTCCTTTGATAATAATCAACACTATGATGTCAGTAAGAGGCCTTTTTAAAAAAAATGATGAATGGCAGCAGAAACACAGAAAAAAAAAAAGACACAAATACATAAATGCATGTGGCAGATGGCAACAGTGAATTCAGTCTAAAACAAACACAACATTAAGATATAAGAAGACATACCAAATATAAAAATGGTCTATGTATAAATAGAAACAATCCCAACAAAAGAAAATTTAAACTGATGGTGGGGAGGAGGGGTACAGCTGGGGTAACAGTGAGTAACAGGGTTGATTGAGAGCAGTGCATTGAAACTAAAAACATAATTAGAGCACAACAAAATGTGAACACGCATTAATAGGTATATTGAGGATATCCTGCATACAGGTAGAAATGTACAGTGGACCAACATTTTGTTCAACAGCGTGAATAGATACAAGTTGGCGATAAAGGAAATGTTTAACAGTACAGTAACTCACAAACTCAACCTGAAAACATGATTCACAGACACACTCGACTCTCATACCCAAATAAAATGGAATGACCCAAGACTGTAGTTTTTTGTATTTTTCTTCTTTTTTTTTTTCTTTCTCTCCGATGTGTTTTCGCTCACACAAAAGCACTGCCAGTCTCTCAGAGCGCCGGAGCTGCACAGGGCCCTCGGGTGCCGCCCTCCTCTCTCAGAGCGAGCCGGTGTGGGGTCGGAGGGGGGGCTCTAGGCGGCGGCCCCCTCCAGCGCCGGCAGCAGGCCCTTCTCCGTCAGGTGAGCCTTCAGGGAGTTGAAGATGTGGAGCTGCTGATCCACACGGAGGGCCAGGAGCTGCTGGATCACCTTGCTGGGGTTTGGGCCCCTGAGAGGAGGGAGAACATAATCGTACACCCTCTCTCCAAAACGACCTCGACAGAACTGAACTATTATTAATTCTCTTCTTCTGAAACATGGATTGACCAATCATAGCGCAGCAACCTAGCTACGCTTGTAAGGAGTTGATTAAAGAGCGTATTTGTCGGCGCCGACATCCGCTGGAACCGGTAGCTTGCACCACGTGAGTTACCGCTTCTACACGCGGCTAAAAGTGTCTTCACCATGAAAGTGTATCAGTCGTGTTTTTCACTTGCAGGTCTCTCGTAACAGATACAGATACTCTCCCTTTAATCTATGCAGCTGTCGGCACCTGCTCCGTGTAGGCTCATGTAACCGTGACCTGAAGCGTGAAGCATAAGGGCAACTTTAATTGGTACATCTTCTTTGTCGGATCCAACACTGCATGGTAGACCGCCCTGGATGCTAATACATCAGAGTTCAGGCCAAGGTTAGCGATGAGGTACTGCTCCTGTTATTTAATGAATTTGGGGGGGAAGTTAAGACTCAACTCAAGCCAAACGTGTTATGCAAGATGGCGTCACATTTCAGTCCTCATTCTCAAAGTAATTTATCTTGTAGAGGTGAAACATACATTTCTGTCTGAACCCGACCAGAGGTGGAAAAAGTAGAAACCTAGCTCTACCCAAACAAAACAGGAATTCCCGACCTAAGCCTGAACTGCAAAGCGTACTCGGGGCACTCATGAGCGCTGCGTGATGAACGGCTGAATTCACACATTCACACAGACAGACAGTCGGTCCTGTATGGAGCAAACAAATGCATATCTAGATCCCCTGCACAGGGATCTCACTTTCAGAGTCAGCCGGAGACGTTCTAATTAACACAAGCAACATATTAAAGTGTCATGTAAAGTGTGTTTACCTGATGAAGCTGGCAATGTAGACATTAACAAATGTGGCCATGAGGTACTGGCAGTCGAATCTGTCCATAATGCCACCGTGACCGGGGATCGTGTTGGCAAAATCCTGAAAAGGACAAATAATAGAAACAGGGCAAAGTCGACAGGCATTAACAGATGTAATTTATTAAGTTTTGCAAATACAGTATAGAATATTTCATATTTAATTTAGCACAATACACAGTATACTGACATTTTAAAACCATCTACAGTTGAGCAGGGAAACACCAAGTAGACCACGTGAATATATTAGTTATATTGTTAATATATAGAACAATAAGTACAGTCAGCAGACTGCAGTCATTCCTACCTTGATCTTAAAGGCTCTTTTGAAGCCGCTGGCAAAGAATCCACCAAAAGGTCCCACAATGGAGGCAAAGGAGGAGAGAGCGATGCTGTGGATCTGGAATGGGTAAAGACGCACCGTGCTCTGTGGAGACCAGAAGGAAGTGTTTGATAAAAGCAGTTTTCAAGATTCAACCAGCGTTTCAACGTAGGACTGACTTATAACGGTAACTCCACATCTGTAACCCATTCATTCCCTTTTTTTATTTTCTCGACTGGATTTAGGAGGTTTGTTGTGAGCTAAGACTACCGGCTAGGTCCTGATATAAATCAACAAGTTAAAATGTCATTCTTTACCAAAAAGGTTACATATTACAGTATATTATATTTCACGTTTACAGAGGTGCTGTATTATATCAGTCAGGCATTGCCCATCCCTGAAAAGTTGGTAAGGATGCTGCAACAATACAATATGTTCTGAAAATACCGGACTCCTCTTTTACTTCGTCATATTTTCACAATTGAATTGGATGTTGCCAAATGAATATTTCAACCCTACATGGTCCCATTTGTTTGAATGCAAAGAGACACGGTAAAAGCAAAGCGATGGCAGAGCAGCAGTGCAGGTGAGCCTCACCCATCCAGTGAAGGACTGCAGGACGCCGGGCAGAATGTAGTCCTGAAGCTGGAAAAGCTCGGATGGCTCACAGTCCACCTGGAAACGGTTGGAGTCGTTGTTGAATTCCACCGGGCACACGAAGTAGCGGTAGCCGGCCATCAAATAGGAGAACTGGGAGGAGAACAAGCTTCAGTTACTCTGCAGTCACATCACTGGCCTGTTCGCTCTCAACAATGACAGACTAAAGGAAAGAAGACGTCCTGCAACACTGCAGCGTGTGTTGAGTTGTTGCCGTTCTAATATCCAGTCAGTGAGTTCCACAGTTAAAGGGCATAAAAACAGAAGACACTCCACCCCGGTGAGTACCGGTGAGACACTCTCACCGGTACTTTTATGGGACATTTAAGGAAAAGCAGGGCTCGAGAGTATGAGTTGCCTTTGGTTTCTAACAGTAGCAACCACTAAAAAAGACAGCAAACAGCAAAACGCGCACCTCAAAATTTATATATTTTAAATACTTTATCACATTATTGCTAATAAAGTCAGAAGCAGGCAACGCTGCAGGTGATTACACTGCACATGGGTTGGTGTGTATACTTGTGCATACTTGTGTAAACAGGCGGCCTTCTGTAAATACAATGGTGAACTGTGGAGAGTTTAACTAAACCGCGCGCACGAATGTGCAAAATCTTGGGAGGCGAAGCATGGAACATAAGTTAATTTGTGTAAATTAAAATAAGAAAAAAAGCTTAATAAACAAGTCAAATATCTTTCAAATCAATTGTAAATGATACAGGCAGCCAGTGCAGTTTGTAAAATGTAATCCATTGTCATGAACAGTTTTCTTCCATTTGCTGCTGTAATTTTCTGGAATAATAAAAGGATTATTTTATTTTTATTTTAGGCTTTTTAGGTAATCCAGTGAAAAGGTCATTACAATACTAATAAACAGCTAGTAATAAAAATGATTTCAGCGTTTTCTGAGCAAAAGAAGATCAGACTTTGATGATATTCCTAATATAAAAAAGGAAGGTTAAATTACCTTGTTAAAATGAGAATTAATATTGAAACTAGAGTCTAAAACTACTCCCAAAATGGTGATATTAATGTTAATCTGTTTGGTATGACAATCAACTGAGAGTCCTATTAAAGATTTTCAGTTGTTTACCTCGGTTTGTTTTTCCCGCTTGTTTACAAGGAACGCATGGAATCGGTATTTATGTCTCTGGAAGTTATTACGTGACTCCTGGTAGTGAGGAACTTCACATATTCAGAATCTGGAGCGGGTGGTGAGAATCAAAACAGACAAAATGTAGAATTGTCCACAAAGGCACAAGATGAAAAACCATCTTACCATAATGCCAAACACAATAGTGGAGAACAATCCACCGATGAATCCCTCCCATGTCTTCTTCGGTGAGAGCTGCAGAGAACAATCAAGGTTAAGATATCATCATCATGGACCACACAGTGCTTTTAATGTTTCATAACATGAGTGAATACCCAGACCTCTTAAACACTGCTTGTGTTTGACCTCCTCTGGCATTACAATAAAACTATAGAGGAGAATACACTTCAAATATATTGGAGGTAATTTACTAGAAACGGCTAAATTGAATTGGTGAAAACCCGTCTGCACACATTAATGGTCTCTAACGCTAACAGTGATGCAACTAACCTTGATGAGTGGGGTGCGGCCGAAGAAGAAACCAAACATGTAGGCCATAATGTCATTACAGATGACGCAGGAAATTGGCACAATGAACCTGTTTGGATGAGAAGGGTTTACATGAGACTAACTGAAAATAATTTGTATGAAAACTAGACATGTATGATCATACAATTGACTACCTAATCCTCCTACAAATCAACATACGAACATACAAATGAACATAATTGGATTTAAACATAACTCTCTCTCTCTCTCTCTATATATATATATATATACTGTGTATTGTTTTTTGAAATAGGGCTGTTTTCTTACCAGATCATCCCTTCAAACAGGTTGTGAATGATAAGGTGAGACTGAGTCACCACAATCAGCAGAGTCACATGGGTCCAACCAAACTGTGGGGACAATAGAATAGGATTAGCCAATAATAAGATATAAGTTTAAACTTGCCTGAAAATGAGAGCCGTACTATTCATGATTTTGTGTATTTATTCTATATATGTATTGACAGACTGGACATGTAAGAGCACAAGATTTTCTGCACAGAGATGGATTTTTAGCAAAAACATGACCAGATAATAGCGCAATTAAATCAATAATGAGGTTGGAAAATGTGGGTGGAGGCAGTGTCTCATCATCGCCATTAAGAACTAGCAGCACCGCTCACTTACAGAGAGCAAAATATGTTGGCCATACTCAACTGACGGGTGCAAAAGTTCGTGTTTGTGTAGCATTTAAACTGCCTCTGCTTTGCAAACCTTCCCAGGATCAATAACTTCTAAAGGTCATCTTTCAGTATTTAAACCAAAACACATTTTTTCTGTCTGGATCTGCTTATTGATTAAGACATGAGGTGGGTATGTGGGCTATGCTCCGCAGACCTGATCCAATCAGTGGATGTTATCTTGTATGATTGGATGCGCTTTAAGTAACCAGGCAACAATCTTATTGTGAACACAATCCAACTGAACAGTTGGATTGACTGTGTGCCAGACATTTTCTGTTAGAGCCATCCCACATGGCCCACTTCTCCATACACTTGAGGGCCCGTATTTTACGGAGCCCCATCAATAACCCAATGGCCTGGAGGCTGGGCACCAGGAAGAGGCAGGGTGCCACTTACCATGTAGAACTGAAGGCGGTAGTGCTTCTTCACCAAACTCAGCACAAACATGCAGAAACCTGCAACAACATGAAAAATACTCAATGGGGGAAAAATAATGAGGGCTGCAGTGTCTGAGAGAAGAGGGAGATTAATTAAGTCAGAATCTCGGTCATCTTTGGTCAAACTCAACTAAATTTAGCTTGACCTATTTCAGAAAAGCCCCGGATGAATGTGCAGTGAGTAGGTCAGGATTGCTGGAGCGTTTCATACAGTACACAAGACTGAGGTGAGGAGACAATTTTGCAAAGCTGAGACTGCATGACACAAAAAAGTGCTTATACTGGGAGAAAAGTCAAACCAGACATAATGTAAAGTTTTACAAGGGCATTTACTCTCATCCAGGACGCAACATCTACAGCATCTAAAAACAAATGCCATGTCGTGCCAAAACACTGCAGATTTGAGTATTTGAAGGTACGACACTATTATCTACAAAGCCTCTCTGCTCAAAGACGTGTGAGAAAGCCGGAACATTCAGTTTCACCTTGAATCAAGTAGGCAAGAGATAGCAACAGCCAAGGTGCTTCCTTCCTCACCACATCCTGTTTGGCATCAACCAGCTGCTGCAGAAGAACTGAATTACCGACTGAAAACCTGCAGTACAGGAAGTGAGACTTCTCCAGTTTGCACGGTGGCAGAAATAACCAACTTGGGAAGTACATAACCTAATGTACACAAAGCTATCGAGTTTGAAAGCCTAAATAATACATTGCGGTCATCTGCTGAGATCCTAATCTTGTCCTTTGTGACCAATAGAAGACGACAGTCTAAACAGTATCCCTCACTCTCTGCTCCTCCTAAATGTAATGCTTTGGCCGGGAAGACATTCGCCCTGTCAACAGGTCACCCTGTTGCATCTTCAGGCCCCAGTAGAACGTTCTGGTAGAAAGCAATCATTAGAAAACCTTTGTGTGGCTTGAGTTTGGGAACAGTGTTGGGACTGTTTGTGTTTTGTGGTACACCCCTGACATGACAATGTGACACATTGACCAAATGAAAAGATATGGACAGACATTATTACAGGCTTATTTTTGCAGTGTGGGTCTCAGCGTTTGTACCTGTGAGGTAGAGGGCAAAGGAGATAAATCGGTGGTATTTGCTGAGGATGCGAAGAGGCTCCTCCCTTTGCACCAGTGTGAAGAAGTAGTCTGTCACTGTCTCACCGTAGAAGAAGTAGTTCACACACAGCAGGAAGTACCTGTGGGGTGGAGGGGTGGAGCAAACGTACGTGTGTCACCGTTTCTGACAGCAGCTAATCAGACTCTGCATTCACTGTATGACAAAAGTTCAAATGTTCTACAAGTCCAAATTACTAACCGTACATTGAGAACACTTGAGATTGTTCAGGCTTATGGTATAATGAATGTCAGGACTCTAGGAACTATCTATCACACCATACTGTACTAAACTATAGCTCAAATCAATTGGCTTTGATGATTCACAATGGGTTTGCCATGTGTGTTGATTGGCTTAATAATCTACTCAAAACGTAATCAGGTCAGAAAACAAACCTCAGGAAGTCTGCAACAAAATAAAACATGAAACACAATAAGAAAGAAGTGAGGATAATTGATGCGCTAACGACACCTCTATAATATGTGTGATAATGCGTGCGGTTGTGTTTGTGTGCGTCCTCACCAGCTCAACGTCCTGAACCAGGGCAGGTGGTAGGAGTGGTACACGTTGTAGCCGATGGTGATGATTTCCTGGAAGCACTTAATTTGAACAATGAGGACCTGCACAGAGAAACACTGCGTCACCAGGGAGGAAACGACCGGAGCATCTCCAAGTGTGTGTGTGTGTGTGTGTGTGTGTGTGTGTGTGTGTGTGTGTGTGTGTGTGTGTGTGTGTGTGTGTGTGTGTGTGTGTGTGTGTGTGTGTGTGTGTGTGTGTGTGTGTGTGTGTGTGTGTGTGTGTGTGTGTGTGTGTGTGTGTGTGTGTGTGTGTGTGTGTGTGTGTGTGTGTGTGTGTGTGTGCGTGCGTGTGTGTGTGTGTGTGTCCGTCCTATGTCCTGGTGTCCTTGTGACACAAAATGGCTATTGGGCCTATTTTTAGGGACTTCCCAGGTGACAAGAGCAGAAATCCTGAATGCTATTAAAAGAGCCTGAATCCCGTTAATCCATGAGATTACATTTTCCATTTGTGTCGTGAGGTTCAACTGAACGTGCTGCAGAGGGACGTTACTGTATTAACCCTAACACATTGTACAAGTCATTGAGAAAATGACTGTACCTTAAATAATAATGTGTACATATTTGAGATGATTTTACACCCGTTGGAAGTAATCTTCCTGCTGATGTTTCACTCCACTGATGCAACACATTTTCTGAAAGGCATCAGTGCTGTTGGTACTCACAATCATCATGAGCACCATGGGGCCCAGGTAGATGATTAAGAAGAAGAAGGAAATCATGGCTAGTGTGAGGATGCCTCGGATCCACCAGTTCTTCCATCTGAAGGAAACACAGACAGAGGGGCATGACTGCTTGAATTATGCTGTTCCTACATACAATCAATACCATTACTGTTCACCGGATATTCAAATCAATATGGCTACTGCACCCCTTCAGCCATCCTAAACATAAACCTTTTATCATTACTAACTGTACTTCCTCCCCGGAGTCTTTGTGACTTCACGTCTGTGTCTGAAGCTGGTCCTGGGTCCTTGCCCCTGCTTCCTGCATCCAGCGTCTGGCCTAGACCTGGCCTCCCTCCCAATGGCCTGGTGGGCTGGCCTCCTGCCATGAACTAGCTATTTCATTCATCCATTTATATATATATATATATATATATCAGCTACTCAGAAATGTATTTATTTATTTCTACACAAATACAGTCATATACGTTATTCCCCAGTGAAATGTCAGGAAGGTATGGATTTTAGCACTACCATGTAACCGTCACTATCCCGGTATGTGTGAGGAAGGATTCCTTTGTATGAATCATGACACCTCCACAAGTGTAGCAGTGATCTAAAATCCAGGAAAGCTAGGTGCCTGTAGCCTGATAAAGACCAATGTAGTGGCTCACTGAACAACTCAGAATACAGAGCAGTTCCTTAGATAAACGGTGTCAAACTTCCATAATTTCTATATTCAATGATGACCATCATCTATTCAAGGAAGGTTAACTGAGCATGCTCAACACCGTGCTTTACAGTCATATTCTGTAAAGAGAACTTGTATTACTGCAGACAAAAGCAATATTTTGTTGTTGTTTTTTCTCTTCAACAGTGATGGTACCTTGAGGAGAGTCCAGACAGGGCCTTGTTTAGAACCACAGGGGTGTCATCAGCAGGGACTGGCACCTCCGGGACTCCTGAGTCCACCTTGGCTTCGCTATCTGACGCCCCATCTTTCTCCCCCTTCAGCTCACTGTCTGAACCCTGACAAACAAACAGAGGAGAAATAAGAGACGGACATTTGGCAAAAACATAAAGCTGTAGTGATAGGACAACAAGTGCAACCACAGAATTACAACAAACCTAAGATAACATTTAAAATACATTGGTTACTTTTGTTGGTGATTCCAGTTGAGTGTAGCAATTTAAAATAACGCTTGTTTAGATATTCATATAATAAATTAAATCAACATTGCCGCAAATGGTTGATGTTTCCAGACACGCTTCCAGCTAAATTAATGTAAATGAAGCTTCAACACGCTACTTATACCACAAAACATACATCTTCTGTGAATTAATACGTAGTGAA
The DNA here is from genome assembly GCF_009769545.1 of Cyclopterus lumpus. Classification (NCBI taxonomy): domain Eukaryota; kingdom Metazoa; phylum Chordata; class Actinopteri; order Perciformes; family Cyclopteridae; genus Cyclopterus; species Cyclopterus lumpus. The sequence goes on from NC_046974.1 coordinate 8,513,239, forward strand.
ACAAATGCATATGTCATTGAACAAACAGCAGCTGCAGCATCATCATCATTATATCAGAATCCGCAAACACCAGCAGCACGACTGCCAGTGTAGGAGTATGTGTGGGCGCCTAAAAGCTGCACCAAATCATCTCCATCCATATTGTCATTGTCCCAAAAGCCATGTGTTCAAAACACACTGATCTCTACCTCTCCATGGTAACAGCAACCATCAAAGGATGGCTGTCATCAGACGGTGGCAGCCTAAACACAGTTTGTCTGATGACAACAGTGAGTTTTCATAAGGTCAGTTTGTCCTTTCACGTTTCACCCCCAAAGACATCTCTGCTGCTGAAGACCAAATTAGGCTCGGAGGTCTCACCTCACATTTACACAGCAGACGGTCGGCTTAACGTTTGGGACGCCCACCGAGTCTCACGGTTTAACCATTCGACACGACGACATTGCTGCAGCAGGATATTTTCTAATAACAGACCTTTCTTGCTTTTTACCTCAACAGCCGGCATGTTTTTTGGACTTAGTACTTTTCTATCTCATGTTGTTAAGCGGGAACATTTATTCATATTATCAACTTTATTTTGCTTTCTTAAATGGGTTAAAAGGTGGATTAAATAATCACAGTCTGATTCACCCAACCGTATTGATGAATTGTTTTTTTAAGAGAGATTTAATACAGAGGATCATATTTTAACAGCTGCAACAGTCAGTGTGTGTCCACCTTTGTCACAGTGTCCGACACAAAACAATGATTCTCTCACTGGCTGCCCGATATTATTATTGTCTTTTCTTCAAATTATATGAAACGCTCTTCCAAGATATATACGATCAATAGTTCAACCCGCCAACTGAATGCAGAAGGAAGCACAAAACAACAAGCACATACAGATCCATTCTCCGCCTACCAGTTTCTATGGAGACGTTATACGTCACTCAGGATGCTTGAGTTAAAAATAGGCGCTCATTTCACACAAACGCTCGTCCCCTTTCATGCTTTCAACACCAAGTTTCTTTTTATCTCCAATTCATCTGCAAGTTGTGAAAGGATGTGTACATTTATGTCTTTACGGCTGTCTTTACTAGGATATCTTAGCCCTGAGGAGTGTGAAGCCCTTTAGAAACACAGCAAAAAGGAAAAGAGGAGGTTTGTGATTCACCTTCTCAGCTGTGTTGCGGTTCATCAGACACAAATATTTTTGAGCAACGGTTTGAAATGTTTTGAATAGCTAAAGACCACACGTGTGTTCGGATGCTCATTTAGAATGAGGCTTCCGGACCTCGCCGGAAAGAACGCACAATGTCTATAATTAGAAATGCACCCGACCAGATGTTTTTCCACGCACAAAATAATTTCGCAGCGGAATTCCAAAGCATCTTTAATGTTTACATAGTTTGATCACAGTGTGACTCATTCAGAAATCTGTGAACTGTTTTTCACTACTAATTTGACTACTACCATTTATGCAAACCACCATTACAAGTACCTTATCTAAGCTACTGTTGTCCTTGTTTCCTAAAACAATGTAATTAAATTCAGTTTATTTTGTATAGCCCAATATCACAAATTATAAATTTGCCTCAGAGGTCTTTACAATCTGTACACATACGACATCCCTGTCCCAGGACCTCACATCAGATCAGGAAAAACTTCCCAAAAATAACCTTTCACAGGGAAAAAAGGGAAGCAACCTTCAGGAGAGCAACAGAGGAGGATCCCTCTCCCCGGTAATGTTCTCTAGAGTTGTTCCTCTTAAGATGATCAAGTCAAAAAGGTCATAGCTGGGTCAGAATACCTTTTCCCTTGTACGATAACTTAGTTGCTGGAAGCAGGGTTCACGAGAACAGCTGTATGTCCTACAGAAATCTTATCATTGTTGTGTGATAGTACATGTGGTCCCCCCTCATCTAAACCAAATGAACATTAACTATTCATTTCCACATAGGACACTTATGGCACATAATTGCCATGGTTTCCACATCTTGACCAGCCTACCCTATACTACTATTATACCATCACCCTGTGCAGTGTATAATTCCAGGATGTCTGCGTTACACTGATTATCTCACAGATGTTTGCAGTCCACATGTAAGATTCAAGTGCCTACATTTTGAGCGTCACTTCACAAACTACTGAGTGCGAGGTCACTTCTATATTTGTTGGTATACGACAAATTAAATAAACCAGATCACACTGAAGATATAAATGATGTCACTGTCAGTTTATTTGTATTAACATTATATAATAGAGATACAAGAGGGATACAAATCTGTAGGAATATGACCTAAATAGCACTACAGCTAATTGTGTAAAGTAATTAACTGATAGTGTAACCTGACAAGCACTTCTCAACAGTACCACAAAAAGGCAGCTTCTTTAAGTGCTCACTGATGGGCTACTCTAAAACACACTCACGGCCTAAATACGAATAATATATACATATAATAAATAAAACAAAGTCGTGGCACTTTGTGGACCGAGTGTGCTTCACGAGTAAATGACCATTCCCCTAATATTCCCTGTGTGGTTTGTGGCACAACGTCTGCTTTTAGCTGCTGTTGAATGATCTGTAATCACGATCTGGTGCACACATCCATGACCACGCCCCTTTGTTGGCTCCGACTATTCCCTGGGAAGCAACCTCGACATCCATCTTGACGACCCAGACAGAACATGCGTTTAGCTTTCCCCTCAGTTTGAATACATGGCAGTAGTAAATACAATATGTTTGTTAGACAGCAGAACGAGAGCTGAAGCAGCAGCTGCTGTTGTTGTTGTTGTTATTATTGTTGTTGGAGCAGTCAGACCAGCTCAGCTAACGTTACACTGACAGAGACGATGTCCGCGAGCTCTGGCCATTTGGCGTTCGAACGGTGCACGAGCCGACTTCACCGTTAACCGTTTACTGCACGCTCACGTTGGAGAGGGAGAAACAAACCACGAACGGCAGTTAAGAGCAAATATTATCTGCCCCACTTTCTCGCTCGAGGCTTTTTTCATGGCGTCGAAGCCCTGACGTCATACCGCGTATGTGGCTAGCTGCAAAACATCTTTCCGCACACACACACACACACACAATTCAAATTGTTTTCAATTTACTATTGCTTTGAAGACAAAAACACCGCTTTAAACACAACGTAATTGTTTTATTGTGCAAGGAGAGCCAGTCTATAAATCGGCAGATATACGATAAAGAAAACGGAGTTTATTTCCATACAATTTTAACTTGTGCGTTTTGAAAGACTACGTAGCATCAACCAATCAAGTCTAAATGCGAGTAGTTCGGCGCATGTTAGCTGCGTTTAAGAGTAGTTAGGATAACAGTTGTTCTTCTGAGGAAACCAACGTCAAGATGTCGGATTTCAATCTATTTCAAAATGACTTGTTCCTCTCGCTCCACGAGCCACAGGACGGTGCACACCAATAGCTAGCTGCCTAACTAGCGTCCGAGTCTGACGTTACCTTGTCCTCTGACGACTGCTGTTGTAACGTCGGGTCGGTGTCTTTGGCTCCGCGGTGCCTTAGCTCTGTCATTGTAGCAGATAGTAGCCGAACGACTACCGCGACGGTCCTGCTGTGTCTCCGAGACACTCGCTCGTTATTTTTTGGGGGGACAGGTCTCCTGCTAAGCTTGTGATTGTGCACAGCAACACTATTCACTCGATGAACCAAATCGGCGTCAAGTTCGCAGGAATGGTAAATAACGAGAACTTCCGGTTTTCAAAATAATGTCCATGTCAAGTCAGAATCAGCTTTGTTGTCCGTGCACATGAAATTAATGTGTCTTTTTTTGTGTGTGGCATCTCTCTCATTGTAATTACACTTAAATATAAATAAAAAGATACAGTTGAAGAATATACAAGACTTTTGTGTTCACATATAGTTGTAAATATTAATATTATGAACACCAATAAATAATGAAATAAAATGTCTATCTCCAAGTCAAAATGTTCTGCAAGTTGTAAACAATAAAATTACAAAGACATACTAAATGGATATAAATCGACTAGATAATTATGTACAGAATGTATATGTAAAGACGTTTTCACAGATACAGTGATTGAAATTGGGGAAAAAAAGATTGATTTCACGCTCTGCATGTTCTAGATCCAGCTGTGCTTTTACCGCTGAGCAGAAGAAGCACATACGTACACTGGATGGAAGTGTGCAGTTCTTAAATGGATCAGGTGTGAAAACAAATAAATAAATATCAGACCAAAAGCACTTTAAATCAGTTATCAAAGGTATTTCTATAATTTGACAGGTAGCCGAGTCTTGCCTCTACAAGTTTGTTTTTCTGTAAGATGTTCTTCTTTTAGATTAGAGTTGTTGTGATATCATACACATACATACATAAATAATGGCTATCATATTCTTGCTTGCTGTGTGCAAGTTTTCAAATTTGCAAATTGGTGCTTTTATTCTGAAGGTATAGAGTTCTCAGACGTCATGGGAGGAGAGGGCTATACATTACATACAAATACAGTGTAACGTGTTGGGAGAGCTATACAGTTGTAGATAACAAAAAGAAACAATACAGCATTAGCTATAACTATGTGGATCCATTTCTTCATTACAACATAATAATGGCTTCCTGGTGATGTTCAGATTCAGTGATGCTTCTGAAATGTTACTGTTGCTATTGATACACATGTTGTCTCATCCATTATAACTTACACTCACACTGTACATAATATATGATGACCGAATGTATACAAGTGTTAACTTAATTTTTACATTAACCTCTTCAACTAGTTGCAAGTTACATTACTTAAATATATGTTATTCAAAATAGTGCTTCCTCCTCTTCAGGACTTCAGAAATATGGTCTGGGTCCAGTTCATTCAAAAAAGGAAAGAAAATAGCATCTTAATATCTTAGGGGACCATTTACTGGACACGCGTATGGCTTTATCAGTTCAATAGGCCAATGCCAGTCAAGATTCTCTGAAGACTAAATAGCTGAGCCGCTCCTGCTGTAATTTTCACCTTTAACACCAAGTGGCAGCAAAAGCTCACTATAACTATCTGTGTGTGCGAGTGTGTGTGTGTGTGTGTGTGTGTGTGTGTGTGTGTGTGTGTGTCAGCTCTGTGGCCTGACAGCAGTAGCCAGCATTTATAAATACTTAATACCCTACCACTGTTGCAGCAGAAGTGAAAGGGGGCTGAGCTTTACAGCCCAAATACAACAGTTCAATAGGATGTGACATCATTCTGTGGGGTGTTCACTGCCTCCCTAGTGATGAATGGTATTAACAGGCTGGATCACTGGAACAAGCACCAATGAAAGATAACAGGTCTTTTGGGGGACAAACCCAAATCTAAGACTTATATTAACATAGTTGAACAATAATTTATTACAATGCACCACTGCCTGACTTTCGATATATTTTGAATACTCCCCCCCAAAAAAATGCATTGCTAATATTACCTATGAACACAGCTGGTGCACCCTCAATCATGACTCAGCAGATCTTTGCAGCATCATGGAGAAGGTGCACGTAACATTCAATGTCACAGATTACTGACTAACTAAACAGACTAAATAAAGCTGTCAGTATACTGTATTACTTCATCTATGCAGTTCCTTGAGGCATGCTTATTTTTCATCTTGCTTATTTTCATTTTTTTTTTACTTTTTATTTATTTTATTTTTTTCAGTTTTAAAAAAAACGCAACCAAACATCGTAAATGACAAAAAGAGGAGGAGAAAAATAAAAAAATAAAGAAAAGACAGACATACGTAGAAAATATATAGTAAATTAATAGGGTGTCATCAATGACTCTTTACAACTTTTGATTCTTTTCAGGTCTGCTGAGAACATTACTCATATTTTCCCTTGTATTAAGTCCATTTTCCCCAGCGTTGTTCATGGGACACTGCTTTGAGTTCATTGAGCTTTGATCCTTAGGAAGAGAGTACATTTGTCCATAGAGTATGTTTCCTCTACAATGTCCAGCCACTGTCCAGGGCTTGGAGGGTCACTTTTCATCCAGCTCCTTGTGATGACGTTTTACTTGCAAGTATCAGGATTTTAAAGAGGTAGATGTCCTTCTTTTGGATTATGTCGCCAGGTATCAGTCCCATGGTACACAATCCGGGTCCCTTGGAATCTTGTCTTACTTTTTAAGTAGTAAATATCTTAAATGTCTTTTCAGTTTTTCTTGGCTTTCTGTCAATTTTGTTTGAGTTTATGTTATATATTTCTTGAGAAGTTGTCTCAAAGTTCATCTTACTTTGATCCTGTAATTTGAATGCTGTTTTTGTGATTAATCAGAGAACAATAACGATTGTTTTGTCACTATTGCTGTCATGTTGTTGCAGGTAATTAATTAATGAACGTTGATGTTGATGTCTGAAAGGCTCCATTGATTTTCCCTTCTGTTCTATCAGTATTTTATTCTAAATATTTTAAAAGTATCTGTCCCAGATCGACATGATTAATTACAAACACTTTGGATGACTTTAATGCATCATCCGAAATACATTTATTGGAATAAACATTTGATTAATGCTGTCATTGAATGTGTGTTTATTATCCAACCGTAACATCTAAAGCTTCTGAAATAAGGGAGCCGTGACTCGGCAGAAAACATAAAGGTAATAATGTGGTGAATCGGTTCAGAAGCTTGGCAACAAGAACACACTCACATACCCACCCACCGATTATGACTGCAGTGCTTTTGACTCTATTGTGTGGGGGCACTTCATCCTTGCTGCAGTGTGACGCCTCGGACATGTTACACAGCACATGTACGGTGAAGACTGTCATGCTCTAACTTGCTTTTGAATCACTGTGGAGAGATTCTTTATCAATATTTGTGGAGTCAAGAGGGTGAGTTTGTGTTTGATGGAAGGCCTCCAGTTTCTAATTACCTGCAGGACAAAGTGTGTGTGTGTGTGTGTGTGTGTGTGTGTGTGTGTGTGTGTATGTGTGTGTGTGTGTGTGAGAGAGAGAGTGTGTGTGTGTGTGTGTGTGTGTGTGTGTCAGGCAGCCCAAATTTAAAATGTGGCACTGGGACTCCTCAGCAGCTCCCCCAGAACTGCAGGGCTCTGGGACATCTGCAATGCAGAAGTCTATATATAGCCGTGAAGTTACAGGGAGAGAGAGAGAGGGGGAGAGAGGGAGACACAGACAGACGAACAGACAGGAGGGTGAAGGGAGACAGAGACGAAGGACAAGACAGAGAGAAACAATGAATGATGAGAGTGAACCTTGAACTGAAAATGAGCTGGAAAGTAACACGAGGCCGGCAGAAAGCAACTTTCTCCGATGGCAAATGCTAACTTTTACAGTTCAAACAAAGTACATTCCTGATTTGTGGAAACTAAAAGCTAAACAACACTTTATTTTCTTTAGAAACCCCCAAAACTACCAAGCCAACCAAGTGTGCACTTAGGATGTCAGCCAAGGTCGCGGTGAAGTGAGTTTGTCAGTATCTCTGTGTTTAACTCACTTAAAAGAGGAAATGGAATTATTTGCTTGTGGACTCCCAGTAACAGGAACAGTGAAGGGTGTTTGGTAAATGCTGAGGTTGAGTATTTATCGCTTTATCTCGAAGGGTCTTGGGTGGGTAGCGGAGGAGGAGGTGAGCAGTTCAATTATGTATGCGCCTCCACAACAACAGAATCTGCTGACGGCAGAGCTCAGCACGCACACATCAAGGACGACTCCATCCCCAGCACAGAGTTTTGGGAATGATCCGACTCTGGAATTTTTCAATAAATCTCCCATCTGCTCCTGGTCTGCCGCTCCGTGTCTGACTCCTCATCATAACTCTCCTTGTGTCACGGCTGAACGATCGAGCATCAATCATTCGAAGTCCAGCGTGCGGCGCTGCAGGGACTTTAACACAATATGTTTTTTAAGTATTGATTTACAGTTAGACACACATTATGAATTCAAATGAAATATTGTTGTTTTTATTTGTAACCGTGGCAGTATTTTTACCATCAAAGTTAAGGATGTAGAGGCTGATAACAAAGCTGTGTAAGTCGTTAATTTGAATGATGTATCATTTAAGGGAAATGTTTAATACAAAGGGAAACACCCTTATTCGTTTACTTGCAGAGAGTTAGAGAAGAGTGATACCACGACATATATGTACACCCACACACACACACACACCCTCCACACACACACACACACAAACACACACACACAAACATAAAAAAGTAGAGGAGCCTTTTTAACATGTCACAGGGGGGAAAGCATAAGTGCACATTATAAAAGTAATGATGAATTCCATTTTAGTTTAACGGTCCTGGTATATTTTGCAAAAAGAAACCGACAGACACAACCAGACTATGAGCTACCTTTTAGAAGTCATGCTAGCTTGACTATTTGGACTATAAGGTAACCAGGAAAGAAGTACATAACTCTACCGTCCTTGAGAAATAAAATTAAAATAATAAGTTATTTGTCTCTCGTCGCTGACTTTTAATATCATATTTCTTTTACTGAAATGATGTCCAATGTGCCGTGATGGCTTTGCAGTCAACCGGACAAGACTATCTACCTCATCACATTAAATACGCAGAGCTGCAGTGAATGTTTGGTTCATAAATGTCTTTATTTGGCTTTGAGAGGAATATCACTGCGTGAGATAGCAGCACGTATACAGTCACAGTTGTATAGCAGAGGTCTGGAAAGGTTCAGCACTCCTCAGCCTCTCAAAAAACAAGTGAGATGGAGGGGATCACATCTTTTATTTGAACTGTCAGTCATGATTAAGGCAAGTTTCTTAATTTAACACACAACAAGCAAAACATCTATCCCATCCAGCAGATATTCAAGCTCAAAGAGTGAGGCCATGCATTCATGCCCGTTGGTTGATTCATTTGTCTAAACAAAAAACAAAAACAGAGGACAAACTGATGAACACTGGTGAAATAAAACAGTTCAGAGTAAAGTGAGAGGAGGGTGGTGAAAGTAGCCCTCGTATGCGACTCTGAACCATTCGGCCACAACTCCTGCGGCTTCTGCTCCTCCTGCCACTTACAGTCTGAGCTGAGGGCCGTCAGTGTCATCATCAGCTGCCTGACAGCGACAGACACGCTACGTGAAACAAAAGTACCACTACATTTTGTAGAAGGAGAAATTAAAAAGGGAAATGCAGGAATAGACTTGCAGAGTTGTAATAAACTCTGACAGGCCGATACATTCATTGACAAATGAATCAATCAAAGAATCAAAAAATATATATATAGCAGCAATTTAAACCCTATGTTTTCATTCCCAAAGATGCATTCCCTCGCGGAGAAGTTTCAGCACTCCTCCTTTCCAGCAACTGGAAAACAACCACCCACTCTCCCAACACATTTGTATGTACAGTTGTTTTTTTTCTGAGCTCCATTATTGCCGTGCTGTGACACTGCAGTGAATTAAAGAGAATGAGAAAGGGGCTCGATTGGTAAGTGGTACATTTTCGTCTGTCATGGTGGGATGAGATGCAGAACTGGAGCGCGATGGAAGAACGAGGGGAGTGAAAAGCTTTCACCTTCTGTGGGAAATGTGGGGTTGGACTCACAGTTCCGATAGAAGCGGTCTTTCCTCGAAACGTTCCTGTGTAACAAGCCGACCTTTAGGAATGAGCTGGTAGAGCTTCGCTCGATGATAAAATCGCTTTTAACTTACAGTACTCTCCAACTTTTACGTGTAAAAATCAAATAGCACCGTAAAAGTTGGGCTGGCTGACTTCTTAAAGTCTGTGTGCTGACAAAATGTGTAACTTTCAAGGTTTTGATTGCTCTTCCTGTAAATATTGTTCATTAATGGCACATTTATTGTTGTTTCAAACTAAAGGAAATGAGTGGCGTCATGCTAGCTTTCCGATGTGATGAAAAATGACGACGACCTCCGCAAAGTGTGTTTATGACCTAAACTCTTCTGTCATTGTAATGCATCTATTTCCTTCTAAAGCTCATTCTCCAGCTAATAAAGCTAAAAAAATCACTTCTGAATTACAGAGCAAACATAGACGGTGCCGACGGTGTGCAGAACTGTGTTTGACAGAGATGACGTGAACAGAGACCAGATCCATATAAGTGATTGGAATGAGGATGAGGAATGTGTTATTGATAATGATGAAGATGATGTTGACACTAGCGGTTTAGCTCTTGCTGGTCTTGCCGGCGGGGGTCTCCTTCTTCTTCTCCTTTTCTTTCTGCTTCTCGTCCTCCTCCTCTTCCTCTTCATCCTCCTCTCCCTCACCCTCCTCCTGGTCATCTCCCTCCTCTTTGTTCTCCTCTCCCTCCTCCTCGTCCTCCTCGTCCTCCTCCCCCTCTTCTTCGGCCTCCTCTTCCTCCTCCTCAGGCCTGGCCTCAGACTTCCTGTAGGCTCCGAGGCCGTAGGAGCGGGCTGACATGTAGGAGAAGCCCTGGTAGCCCGACTGGACCATGGCCCCACCAACGGAGCTGAGGCGGCACTCCTCGCCTTCCAGCAGCTTCCTGCTCGGACAGAAAGAGAGACGGACAGGGGGTCAAGAGATGACGACACCTGGAGTCTGGTTTCATTACTAAAATGATCTCTGTGTCTCTCTGCTGAAGGATCTAATGTCACTGGAGTATCAGTGGCACCTCTGCTCTGTTTTGGTATATTGTCCAAAAACATAACCGCAGAGTCGGATCATTGTACGGTTTCCCCTTGTATCACTTTCCTTCATCTATCTTATTACAGGGGGAGAAGAACTGGGAGGGACTATGAGATTGTAAGTCTGAGCATTGTAAACCACACTTTCAAAATGGAAAGGCCATCATCATTATTATTGGGGGCGTAAAGAGAGAGGGGTATTTATACAGTCAAAAAGCAGGCCACCAGATGCTGCAGGAGAGTTTAATTAAAACGTTTCTTAAAATAAAGGCTGGAGTGAAACGCAATGTAGTATTGACTGAATTTTCCAGGACAATTGTAAAAAAAGAAAAAAAATCGACTGAAAACATGTCTCTGAAATCTTAAACGATTCAAACTGTCAACAGAAAGAAAATAAAAAAACGGTTTGACCTGTGAGCCACTGAGCATATCTCAGCATTGTGTAAAAGCTATAGTTCAATCTCCCATTATGGTTGTGTTGTTTGTACTGTAGCCCACCTGTAGGCAGCGATCTCAATGTCCAGCGCCATCTTGACGTTCAGCAGGTCCTGGTACTCGCGCAGGTGACGGGACATCTCTCCCTTGGTGCTGCGCAGTGCCGCCTCGAGCTGCTGAATGGTATCCTACAGACACACACAGTCCTATTATGAAATACTAATAATTCATGCTCCTGTGAACAGAGGTATAGATCGATAAGTAGAACTTTACTTTTGTCGTGTGACAACGAACAAGGAGTGCGTTCATTTTTTATATTGAAGTGATTGATGACAGACAGACAACCGGGTTGTGTCCTTCATCGGGGTCCACCGTGTGCTTGAGACTTAAAGGGATAAGTCTCATATCTCTGGTCGATATCAAGACTATTCATAATCGTCTCTGTTATAACCCACTTTTACCTTCATGGGGCACATAACTGTTTTTAGTAAAGAATTATCTGTTGCCATGCAGGTCTCCATTTAGCAAACGTCTCCCATATTAATCAAACCGTAACACACATTAAAACCTCTCACTCCTGTGGGTCATTGCCGTACCTGCATGTCTCCCATTTCATTGTTGTGTCGATCCTCCATCTCAGCAATCTGCCTCTCTAGGGCCTCGTTGTGGCCCCTGAGGGCCTCGATCTCCAGGGTGCGGGCCTGCACCTGCCTGCGGTACTCGCTCAGCTCCTCCTTTGAGTGCTTGACGGCGTCCTGGTTGCGGGCAGCGGCCTCGTTCACGCTGGCAAACTTGGAGCGGTACCAGTCTTCTGCCTGAACCTGGTTCCTGGCCGACAGGTTCTCATACTGGACCCGGATGTCCTTCAGGGCGGCCGTCAAGTCCGGTTTGCTCATGTCCATCTCCACTGACACCTGGATGTGGGAGAGGGGATAAACGGAGCGATGTTTATTACATCCAGGTACTCGTTTTTAGTAGGTTTAAACATAGTGACATCTGTGAAGAAATGCAGCACCAAACAAAACTTGAATAATCAATAAACCTTATATTTCCAAGAATACACATGTGAGTATACATTTAGAAAACGTAATCATTCACATTCTGGTTAAATGTCTTAGTGTAATGCTTATATGTTATTTTAAGTTGATTTGACTGATTATTTGGGCCTTCTCTTTGAACTGCAGGGATGACATTTGAAAATACTGAAACACACTGGTCTGTAAAACTTATTCAATTTTACCGGAGATGACAAAAAAAGGCTTTTTTAAGCCACACTGCATATCTCTTCCAGTGTGACATCTCTGGGCATCTCTTCTGGTGACATGTACATTACGCTGTGTTGAAGCGCTGCTGATGAATCGACTGCTGAGTCTGACTTTTCTGCTGCAATGTGAGCTGCGCTGTCAATAGCTTACATGGCAATTATATTTCCTGTGGGGAAGAGGAGAGACCCTGGAGAAATCTACCCAGCAACCATAACTCCACTACATGATTTAACTTATTGCACATTCAATACATTGATGTATGCTCAAAGTTGCAGCGATGGTTGCTGCTGCCCTCATTTAATAGTCTTTAAAACTTGTTGTCAAACAGTGGCAGTGTGTTCACTGGCTCTGCGGTTAAACCCAGTTCAGGTTGTAAACCACACACATAACTGCTAGTTCAGAAGTGGGCTTGTCCTGCCAGCTGCTCCTTCCGGACGACCACACCCCTGGATTATGCGCTATTTCTCCGCATCCCCCCCCCCCCCCCCCCCCCCCCTTCCCCTACCCTCCCCTTACGCCCACTTCCCTCCCCTCCTTTAATGAAAATATGTCCAATGCCCCCAAACACCTCGCCAGCCGGGCTAATGGCGGAAAGTCTTTAATGACCTTGTTGCACCTTGTTAGAGTATTTATATTTGAAATGACGCCAGTGTGACATGTTGCCAAATTAATATTCCCACAGAGAATTCCGATTTGCGGCACACTTTGCAACCTATTAGCATTGACGAAAATAAAACCTCTCTGCAAGCCAAAAATCATCTTAAAGTTTGAGCGAGGGCGTGACCGAGCGCGAGGGACGCTGCGGGGACGCTCGAGAAACCCGAATTTATGAGAGGAGGAGGAGCAGGAGGAGGACGAGGAGGACGAGGAGGACGACGAGGAGGAGCAGGAGGAGGAGGAGGAGGAGGGGCGGAGGGAAGTGCAGTGCATGGGGCTGAAACGGAACTGCAGTGCCATCAATTATCAAGTGCGCAATATTTAGTTTGAGGAGGACAGCAGGAAAAAAAACAGGTTATTGAAGTCCTGTAACACTGTGGGAAACTGACTAATATATAAATATCCGATATAATCAGTGGACCTGCATATTAGACTAAATAGTATTACCTGTGTATAGGTGATTTCTTCCACATCAATAATGTTATCTGGTGAATGACTATATAAGTCATTGGGGAATGCAGGTAATACCAGCCCATCAAGTTTGATGCAGACACTGTAAAGTCAAGTTGTATTGTGGTAAAACGTGTGTGAATGTGATATTGTAAAAAATGTAAAGCCATAAGTTGTGAGGAGTATTTGTGGCAGTGTGGCATTGAAAACTAGTGGTTGATAATCTGACAAGTGGCCTTGGGTCTCTGTGTTTGGACCGACTCGGTCACCAGCGCGCAGCAGGAGGTCTACCTGAGTGGCCTGCAGAGACGCCTGCAGCTCCTGCAGCTCCTCCTCGTGAACTTTCCTGAGGAAGGCGATCTCGTCCAGCAGCGACTCCACTTTCTTCTCCAACTCCAGGCGCGCCAGGGTGGCGTCGTCCACGTCCTTCCGGTAGCTCTTCAGGGTGTTCTCCGCCTCCTCGCGCAGCTTCGTCTCCTCCTCCAGCTTCTCCCTCACGTGCTCCAGCGTATCGTTCATCTGCACGCAGTCCAGGTGCATCTGGCTCCTCTCGTGCGTCAGCTCCTCCACGCGCGCCCGCAGCTCGCGGATCTCCTGCTCGTACAGCTCGTGCAGGCGCGAGGGCTCGTTGTGGCGCTGGCGCAGCATCGTGACCTCTGCCTCCAGGACTTTGTTCTGCTGCTCCAGGTTGTGCACTTTCTCTATGAAGGACACGAAGCGGTCGTTGAGGCCCTGCAGCTGCTCCTTCTCGTTGGTGCGGACGATCTTGAGCTCGTTGGTGACCGCGGTGGTCTGGGTAAGGTCCATGGCAGAGTCCGGCATGGAGGAGAAGAGGCGGCCAGAAGCCGCTGTCCTGCGGTAGTTGGTGGAGGACATCGCGGAGGGGGAACCATAGGTGCGGTGGGTGCTGCGGTATCCCGCAGAGTGCAGGCGGGACGGGCTGCTGCTGCTGCTGCCCAGACCCACGCGGCCGGACCGGGGGGCATCTCCGAAAATCTTCCGATAGGAGCTGCTGCTGCTGTAGATGTCGCCGGAGTAACTCATGTTTCCTTTACCCTGGTGGTGTCCGGTCCCACTGCTCTGTACGGGGGATTGAGAGGGAGAGAGGCAGAGAGTGAGAGAGAGAGAGTGTGTGTGGAGTTCAGGAGTGTGTGAGGGTGAGTGGGTGTGAGCGAGAGACAAAGTGAGATGCGAGTGATGCCTGGCCGGTACAGGTGCTTTTATAGTGAAGGCGCCGGCGCATCATTTGACGCAGGGACAACAGAAGATGGGGGAAAACCTGCAAGCTTTTGCAGAAAGCCTGCTCCCTCTAGGGAGACACGAATTCACTCATGCAGCTCCTCTTCTCTGTCTTGTGGCTCAGGCATCAACACACAATAACCACGAGTAACACACGAGGGCTTTATTGTGTGGCCGGTTTGACGGGAGAGCTTATTGAAGTTCGCTTTCATTAAGTTATTAACCCTTTCCTTTCTTGTTCTGACTTAATGGCATTCAAATTCAAGCACGTTATAATATAATCACGTGTACTCTAATACTCCCAGTACATGTATCATCCCACTGGACTATCTCCTGCTACATTCGTCCACACATGGCCACTGTCATTGCAGTTTTTCTTTGCTGTCCCAGCAGAATGGCAAACGGGATCGATGCGTGAGCTGTGCGCCAGAGATTGTTTTTGGTGCTGCAGTCTGCATCCAGCCGCCCTCATCCCCCCAGACCTCCGCAATGTCGGAATACGGGATGAGACTCATTATAGTGGCCTGCATGGTTCTTGCACATCATCGCAGTCTCATCTGCAGCCCTTGAACGTGATGGGTTGGTAGATCGTAAATTGGAGGTAACCGTGACCTCCTGACAGCCATGGTCAGTTTCTATCACAACAAAACACGCCAAATACAAACGAGAACAATATTAAGTTATGTTTTTATAACACTGCAGTCCTCGTTTTAAGTCATAAGTCATCGCAAGCACCAACAATTAATGTTCCCCTTACAATGTGTAAAGCAGATAACCAAAGACGGATAGCAGTTGATCCTTTAATGAGTTAACATTTTATATATATATATATATATATATATATATATATATATATATATATATATATATATATATATATATATATATGACGTATAGTCCTGATAAAGAGTGAGTATCTCTGTTGGTAAAAAGTCATGGCTGTGTGGCCTTTAAATATACTGCGCAGAGCTGTCGCTGGCCTTGGTCCTGATCCAGGCCGGAGGCAGGAGAAGGACCACGCCCAGGTAATGGAGAGAACCCCCGCCCACAGGACTGCAGCCTCACCACCTCCAAACACCGCGCCTGTAGTGCAGCTGTTCACGCTGCCAGTCTGGGAAACAGCCCAAACAGTAAAAATATGCAACAACACTGTCGAGTCATCCTCCTCGGGCCATTTCTTTTGGTGCTACTGTTACAATGGGAAATAAGAAAGAGCTGCCATCTCAACAATAGTGTTTTTGTTTTTAGTGGAATATAGTTTTTTTTCACTGGAAATAAACTACAGTTTTCTTGATACCAGAAGCCAGCTGCTGTATTTGGCTTTAAGTCAACACAGTAGGAGAACGTATTGTGCAGGAACAATATATTCATTACAAAACACTACAGTCAGTCTTAAATTACTGCTTTTAAACATATCAAGTTGTCATGTTAATATGGTCCTAACTCTAGATTATTCTTTTGTTCAAGACAGTGACATCTATGACCGGAAAACCAGAATCATGTCAATATGTGTAATATTTATTAAAAACATGTTATGCATTGGATTTGGAACTCAGTAAGCAACGTAAACAATGTCAACATTGTAAATAGATGACATTGGAAGGAGTCTTTTGCTTTTCACTTACACATATTTACCGCTAGAGGGTGCTCAAGCATCAGTGTGGTGCTTCACTTGTGCAGCAGACCTGAGCTGAAGCTCAGCACGTGTAAACAATAAATGTTTTAGAGATGCATTGATTCAACTGTATGTTGGCAACAGGATGTAGTTTGTGGTGGTGTTGAACTGTATTGTGTTATACAGGCAGGTGTTTGTATTTTTGCCCACCCCATTTATATCCATGAGGTTACAGCTAAATAAACACCTCTCTAATTGTATAGTTGTGGAAATGACTGTGGATATATAGTAGACACATAATCATGCATTTAAGCCTGCAGATCTATAATAGACTTGTCCTTGGTATTGGCCAGCCACCAAGGTCATTCAGCTGGACAGTTTTCATCTAAAGCATCACTGCAGATATTCAAACACATTGTTCACACAGCTCACGTTTCAGCTACACAGTGAGGTGTAAAAACTCAACACAAGATTACAGTTTAGTTGATCAAGACTGAGAAATGTTGTGTGTGGGTGTGTATTACTCATGTTCTGGGGCCATAAATCTGTTTACACATTCACATTGTGGGGACATAAACCTGTTTCCACATTCACATTGTGGGGACTCACCTTCCTTTTGGGGACAAATTCAACGTCCCTATAACTTTAATGCTAACATTTTAGGGCGAAGACTTGGTTTTGGGTAAGGTTAGGTATAATTTAAGGTCAGGTTTAGGTTACGGTTAGGGTAAGGGTTAGGATTAGGCTGGTTGAGGTTATAGTTCGAATAAGCCTCCGGGAAATTAATGTAAGTCGATGTAATGTGTTCAAAAGTAACAAAAAAGCCTACCGTGTGTGTGTGTGTGTGTGTGTGTGTGTGTGTGCGTGTGTGTCAGAGACGGAGAGAGAGAGAGAGAGACCTTGGTTGTCCATGTTGACAGTCTGTGCCGTTGACTCAGCAGGAAATGACATGTAGCCAGAACTGCCTGATTTCTATCATTATGTGTCTTGCTCAGCCTCCCTGTCCCCTAAAAGCAGCACCATATTAATACTTAGAAAGACTGCAAATAAACAAAACCGCATTACAGCTTTGAGCAGACCCTACGTTGCCTTTTGCACGCAGACAGTGCCACTGGATGGACTTCACGTTAAATGTGCTAATGTGTTTTACAACAATAAACAGGAAGAGGGCGCTGGTCCCTAAACTTTTAGGGATTGTGGGAATGGCAAATGGTGGAAGGAGTGAAAGAAAAACAACCTCTAATATATGTATGCATCCTCTTCAGAGTAGAGCAATGCAAGGTAATACACCTTTTTTTATAAACATCAAACATATTGACATGTAAGAAAAGCAAGTCAGCAGTCAGATCCAGGGCCCCTTTGCTGTGCAATGACACCTTTCTGTCTGCTACTCTCTGAAATCGAATATTAGTTTCTTCAAAAAATGTGATAATATGTATGTGCAGTGAGTGACCGTTTGGGCTCCTTGGACGCTCAGACAGCCTGACGGAGTAGCAGCAGAGGGTCAGGGCTTCACGAAGGGTCAACTAAAGATGCTACAGCTCCGCTAACTGAAGGTCCATCTCCGGAGCTGCTCCCCATCCTCCAGATGAAGAAGGCTCCTGTTGGCGGGGAGGACGAAAGGAATAGTTGTTTTCTTGTCTCTGCCATTTTGGATTTAATTCAATAAACCAAACACAATTCAATAAACCAAACACAGGCCGATTTGGTTTATTTGGTTTATAACCAGACACCAATCAGTGTCACAGTAAACACACAAAAGGCCAATGAAAACTGATTATATGCTTGCAGTGTTATTTTTATCGGCTCTAAGAATATTCTAGCCCTGCCTTTAGTTAATAATTGGCTTTTTTGGGTGGTAAATGATGACAGTAGATTTACAAATGCCCCCCTATTTGTTTGGAGAATGCGGTCAGATCATAAACCTCCAAAAGTCTATAAATATAATTTATTATTAGGGAGTGAAAGACTCTCACTCTGCATGCTGTAATATACCATGTGC
Source organism: Cyclopterus lumpus (assembly GCF_009769545.1). NCBI lineage: Eukaryota > Metazoa > Chordata > Actinopteri > Perciformes > Cyclopteridae > Cyclopterus > Cyclopterus lumpus. The sequence continues at coordinate 8,531,487 of NC_046974.1, forward strand.
TGAGGGTGGGGAAAGAATATGATGTATTTACCATGCCGCCCCGGTAGGATTCAAACATGATTGCCTTCCCTTCACCGGCCCGCTACTCTAACCTTTCTCCTTCTGCTGTCCCAGCCGCTGCTGCTGCCAGCACAGCCACACCACCCTCACTGTGGTTTCAGCTAATAGACTTGTAAACACTGTTCCACATGGCAGCTCACTTCAGCTGTTCAACTGCAGCCCAACATTCAGAATGCCTGAAGAAAGCAACACTATCATTGAATGTGGCTCAGTTAGTGTGGTCCACCTGCGTTCATTTAGTTTGATAGACTTATGTATTGAGCTCATGCAAGGCAACTATTGTGGGGCATAAACTAATGTCTAGTCCTTGAGATGCATTATTTTCTTTACATATATAATGGCATCTAATAACTCAGAAACTCACAGATTGTCCCAACACAAAACCCTCTCCAGCAGCGCTGCTCCTTTGAAACTCGTCTCCCTTTGGTGCTTTGATATGCCAGGTGGTTCTCACTGAGCGAGGGTTTCTGTGAAGAGCTTTACTACGTGTCACGTGCCGGCCACTCAGCCCCCTCGCTTTTGTTCTGTCTTGGATGCACTGATCTTGTCTGATGTGCACTCTTCACTCAGGTCCCCCGGGATGCCTCTTTTCAGCATGCAGACGATCTCCTCCATCTGTTTGCATACACACACACACACACACACATATGCAAAGCACATAAAAACACACACTCAAATATCCACCTCTTGATCTGAGTGGCCGGCTGGGATAGAGGATGATCATATAAGGCAGTTGTCACTCCGCCACTTGTATCCGGCTACTGCAGGAGGTGATGAAATCCATTGAGGCTAAGATTAATGCGTTCACTTTGGATATGTAACGTGATATGTGCCATCTACTGCTCATTAATCTTTTTTAATTAGTTTCCAGTGAGACACTGTAGACCACCTTCAAAATGGTGGATGCTACATATGTATTGTAAAACACATTACATCAATATATTACTCAAGTCGGATTGTCATAATGAGCTAATTTATCCTTATATGGAGTTTTGTATGTGTCCCATAGTCTAAAACCTGTGGTTTAAAATATATGTTATTCAGACCAATAAAACCTAAGAAACAAATCATTCACACCTCTTTTCTCCACAGCAGACATTTTGACTCGTCAAAGGTACAGCCACAGCTAGAAAGTTGCACTCAGTATTGTGTGATTAAATTAATACAACCCATAATTGGCTCACCCCCCGACTAGACACTAATGGGGTCGCCAGTCGTCGTGAAACTCATTTCATTCAAACTAAAAAAACAAGCAACGATGTAAATGACATGCAATGTCCAGTCAATTGTCTTGAAGTAGTTGTTTAAGACATTTCATAAAATCACCAAGATTCCTGCACACGTAGCAGAGGCTTAGCGGTGATGTACTCAGCAGGCCGTGTACTCCACGTTCCGTTAGCTGTTAGCTGTTCCCTAATGTACTCAACATGCACAATACCAAAACCCAGGTACTAGGGAGCCTGAAGGGAAAGCAGTAATTATTAATGACTGCTTTCGTGTCTGAATGCCCTTTTGCATGTGTGCTTGTTCGTAGTCCTGTGGACCCACCACCCGCAGGGAGAATTATCGGGGTCGGGTGCTATGTAGACCGGGCGGCGGGCCAGGCGGGAGACCTGGGCGGGCCGATCGCCGGCAGCATAGACTAGCTCTAGGGACGTGGAACGTCACCTCACTAGCGGGGAAAGAGCCGGAGCTGGTGCAGGAGGTGGAGCGGTACCAGCTAGATATAGTTGGGCTCACCTCCACGCACAGCATGGGCTCTGGAACCAAGCTCCTGGAGAAGGGTTGGACTTTGTCCTTTTCTGGAGTTGCCCAGGGTGAGAGGCGCCGGGCGGGAGTGGGGATACTCACGAGCCCCCGGCTGAGCGCCGCTGTGTTGGAGTTTTCCCCGGGGAACGAGAGGGTCGCCTCCCTGCGCCTACGGGTTGCGGGGAGTAAGGCTCTGACTGTTGTTTGTGCTTATGCACCGAACAGCATTTCAGAGTATCCGGCCTTCTTGGAGTCGGTGGGAGGTGTCCTGGAAAGGGCGCCGCCTGCCGACTCCATAGTTCTCCTGGGAGACTTCAACGCTCACGTGGGCAATGACAGAGAAACCTGGCGGGGCGTGATTGGGAGGAACGGCTTGCCCGATCTGAACCCGAATGGTGTTTTGTTGTTGGACTTCTGTGCTAGCCACAGTTTGTCCATAACGAACACCATGTTCGAACATAAGGTGGCTCATAAGTGTACCTGGTACCAGAACACCTTAGGCCGGAGATCAATGATCGACTTTGTAATCGTATCATCTGATCTGCGGCCGTATGTCTTGGACACTCGGGTGAAGAGAGGAGCAGAGCTGTCAACTGATCACCACCTGGTGGTGAGTTGGATCAGATGGCGGGGGACTCGGCTAGAGAGACCTGGCAAGCCCAAACGTGTAGTGAGGGTGAACTGGGAACGTCTGGCAGAGGATCCTGTCCGGGAGGTCTTCAACTCCCACCTCCGGAAGAACTTCTCACAAATCCCGAGGGAGGCTGGGGACATGGAATCCGAGTGGACCTTGTTCAAAGCCTCTATTGTGGACGCGGCTGCTCGGGGCTGTGGCCGGAAGGTCATCGGTGCCTGTCGTGGCGGCAACCCTAGAACCCGGTGGTGGACACCGGGGGTGAGGGTAGCCGTCAAACTGAAGGAGGCCTTTCGGGCCTGGCTGGCCCAGGGGTCTCCTGAAGCAGCTGACGGGTACCGGCGGGCCAAAAGGGCTGCAGCGACGATGGTCGCGGAGGCTAAAACTCGGGCATGGGAGGAGTTCGGGGAGGCCATGGAGAAGGACTTTCGGTTGGCCTCAAGGAAGTTCTGGCAAACCATCCGACGGCTCAGGAAGGGAAAGCAGGGTCTACCCCAGGCTGTTCTCAGCAGGGGGGGGGGAACTGCTGACCCGAACTGGGGACATCGTCGGGCGGTGGAAAGAGCACTTTGAGGAACTCCTAAACCCGGCCAACATGTCCCCCGGAGAGGGGGCAGCGCCGGAAGACTTTGGGGTGGATTCACCCATATCCCTGGCAGAGGTCGCTAAGGTAGTCAAAAAGCTCCTTGGCGGCAAGGCGCCAGGGGTGGATGAGATCCGCCCTGAGATGCTGAAAGCGCTGGACATTGTTGGGCTGTCTTGGTTGACACGCCTTTTCAGTGTCGCATGGGGGTCGGGAACAGTGCCCATGGACTGGCAGACCGGGGTGGTGGTTCCCATCTTCAAGAAGGGGGACCGGAGAGTGTGCTCGAACTATCGTGGTATCACACTGCTCAGCCTCCCGGGAAAAGCTTATGCCAGGGTGCTGGAGAGGAGGCTCCGACCGCTTGTCGAACCTCAGATTCAGGACGAACAGTGCGGATTCCGTCCCGGTCGTGGAACAGTGGACCAGCTCTTTACCCTCGCAAGATTACTGGAGGGGTCTTGGGAGTTTGCCCAACCAGTTTACATGTGCTTTGTAGACCTGGAGAAGGCTTTCGACCGGGTCCCTCGGGGGTTTTTGTGGGGGGTGCTGCGGGAGTATGGGGTGCCGGACCCGTTGGCACGGGCCATCCGGTCTCTGTATGCCTGCAGTAGGAGCTGTGTTCGTCTCCTCGGTAGTAAGTCAGACACGTTCCCGGTGGGTGTTGGCCTCCGCCAGGGCTGCCCTTTATCACCGGTCCTGTTCGTGACCTTCATGGACAGGATATCTAGGCGCAGCCAGGGGGCGGAGAGGATCCGGTTCGGGAGTCTCGGGATCGCCTCTCTGCTGTTTGCGGATGATGTGGTCCTGTTTGCCTCCTCGGACCGTGACCTCCAGCATTCACTGGGGCGTTTTGCAGCCGAGTGCGAAGCGGCAGGGATGAGAGTTAGCACCTCCAAATCTGAGGCCATGGTGCTCTGCCGGAAACCGGCGTATTGCTCCCTCCAGGTGGGGGCAAACTGCCTACCCCAAGCGAAGGAGTTCAAGTATCTCGGGGTCTTGTTCACGAGTGAGGGTAAGGTGGAGCGGGAGATCGATAGGCGGATCGGTGCGGCTGCAGCAGTAAAACAGGCGCTGTACCGGTCCGTCTTAGTGAAGAGGGAGCTGAGCCGGAAGGCAAAGCTCTCCATTTACTGGTCGGTCTACGTTCCAACCCTCACCTATGGTCACGAACTCTGGGTCGTGACCGAAAGAACGAGATCTCGGATACAAGCGGCCGAAATGAGCTTTCTCCGTAGGGTGGCCGGGCTCAGCCTTAGAGATAGGGTAAGGAGCTCGGACATCAGGGGGGAGCTTGGAGTCGAGTCGCTGCTCCTTCGTGTCGAAAGGAGTCAGCTGAGGTGGTTCGGGCATCTAGTTAGGATGCCTCCTGGACGCCTCCCATTAGAGGTTTTCCGGGCACGTCCAACTGGTAGGAGGCCCCGGGAAGACCGAGGACACGCTGGAGGGATTATATCTCCCGGCTGGCCTTGGAACGCCTCGGGATCCCCCAGAATGAGCTGGAAAGTGCTGCGGGTGAGAGGGAAGCCTGGGTCGGCCTGCTGAACCTGCTGCCACCGCGACCCGACCCCGGATAAGCGGGTGATAATGGATGGATGGATGGATGGATGGGCTTGTTCGTAGTGTACTCCGAAGGCGAAGGTCAATGAAAGGTGGGTGTGCAGGTCCCGGATAACGAATGATTTTGAATAATCTGACAAGCGAGGACGTGGAGAGGTCGGTCAGCAGGCCTGTGACCCTGACACACACAAAAAGCACACCCCCTTACAGAACTCAGTGACTGTCAATAACATTTCTATACACACACACACACACAACAGCAGGTAGGCCATGTCAATACACTCAGCGGGAGAACGGTCGGCTTGCATTGCGGTGTCTGTCTCGTGTTTCATGTGCAGATTAAAGGCACGGTGTGTCTTTTGGTGAACGTCTTTTAAGTGCTTTACAGTAGGATGAAAGGACAGATTATCATATACCAATACTGAGATAGATAGATAGATAGTCGCAGTGTTTTTGAGTTTGCAGGAAAGCACATCAATTCATCTCAACAATAGAAATGGAAATGGTCCAGAATGTGCACACGACTAAGGTCAAGCACAAAGAGACCGTCCAGTCCACTTCCTTGTGCTGATCCTCTCTCAAGGCTTTCCTTGGCATCCCTGACCCGGCTGTACCTACCTAACCACATGGCGTACCACATGGCGGACTCACTGTCTTGACCTACAGGATTACAGCTCTGCTCTCAACAATGGTTCATATTATAGGATATATGAGGATGGGATATTTGTTGATATCTGTAAAGTGCCAGAAGGTTCAGTTGTGTACCGATATGGAACATCCCAACAGAAAACTCAGTGTTTGCATTTTATTAACACAAATAATTGCAGGTATTTGGTTATTTCGTTTGTCTATTTATGCATACTAGAAGAATAAAAATGAGTAACATAGTTATTAAAAAACAGAGATACTAACTGAAATAACTAATGGGAGAAAAAAAGAAGCCTTTTCCTATATGCAACTGCTTTTCAAGATGCTCATCCCCCTCTTTTTCCATCTGTGTGTTGGTTATTGAGCCGCAGTCAGATAGCTGTGATCAAGAAAACCTGGGATTTTGCCAGCAGATTACTCTGAAAAACACTGGATGGCTGGCAAAGATCAAACTCCCGGTGGAGGCTGTCTATCATCTGTTGTGCAAAAACCTCCTTATTACCATCTATTCAACCTCTCCATGAATATTATTCATTCTATGGAGACACTGGCGTGTTGGGTTCCCTGGTTAAAACCTTAATTTTCTCCCAAAATACAATTGCCTTGCAGGCTTTTGTGACGTGAACCACGCATCAAGACAATAACAAGGTGATAGGTAGGTAAAGAAGGGTTTCAAATGTTTTATTCCTTTAATATCAATAGCAAATACAAATTGCTGCTCCACGATTCATTTTCAAAGGGTTTTTGTTTCCTCCACATTTTAAGTGATTTCTTTAGACAACAGTGTCCAAATTATCCAATTTTTAAAAAGTAAGTGCACAAAACTCCCTCCTTTAATTTATTGTTCAATAAACATACATTTGACCTTTCTGAGGAGAAAGGCGGCAGGCGACAACGATGTTCATGGAGCTATGACGCTGTGTGTGTGTGTTGCTGTGTGTGTGTGTGTGTGTGTGCGTGTGTGTGTGTGTGTGCGCAACGCATGAAAGCACCACGCCTGTGACGGTCACAATGAAAAGGAATGGCCCTTGTGATACATGTCGGTACATATCATATATACTCATACTTATTGTATACTTCTGTTAGGTTGTGTCTGTTTTTAAGGCATCATCAGCCACTTGATACACATGAACACATGTTCCCCCTGAAGCTGAAACCTGTAGCTTAAACAACTGGTCTGACTGTAGTCTTGTTCTTTGAGATATTCCACACCTGCCTCTTTAAAAAAGGCAGATGCAGAGAGCACCAGGGGAGGAAGGGTGGAGGTGAAGAGCAACAGTATGCAGGTGATCGTTGACGCATACACTGCTCCACCACGCACACCTGCCTCGCCTGCACCATGGATGCACACGCACGCACACACACACACATACACACACACAGAGATGGAAAATAGGAGAAAACAGTAGACTCCCATAGACAGACATTAATGCTTAAAAGGTTAATACATGAAGTCTTTGTAAAGTGGACTTTTTTGCATTTAACTAGTAAACAAATGAACAAAGAACCAGAACAGAAATGTATCCTTACTATTTTCTTTTCTTTCTTTTTTAAAAACCACCCGCCCTCAACCACCCCAAATATTTCTCTCTGAAGACAGTGACGAAACACACACACACTGTACACATGCACACACAGATGGCCTTTCAGTGAACACAACTGCCCACTCGCACCTTATTTTCATTACATGTCCCCTTTAGTCCGTCCTCCTTTTAACGTGGCTACACAGCACCTCTCCGTTTTTGAAAAAGTTTCAATTTGACAAAAAAAAAAAAAACAGCAGCATTCCACAATCAAAACACTAAACATTCCTAGATCTATTTTTTTTTTCCTATTCATCTTCATGCTTTCGCTGAGATTTGCAAGCGGTGGAGAGCAGGGACGTCCCATTGGCACTGTGTTGCTACACTGCAGGGTGGAGGACATCTACATTCGAAAAGCTGCAATCCTCTCCCTGCCTGTGATGATTTTGAACCAAACAAAACGCTAAATCCTCACGAGGCGGAGCAGCCATTTTGTTTGAGGTTCCGAGGCACGGAGATGTGCAAACAGCTTTGCCAGAGGAATCGTCACCACCGCTTAACCTGGCCACCAGCTCCTCTCATTTTTATACTTTTTAATTTAAGTTTTTATAAATTATTCTGATTTTTTTTTCCTTCCTTTTATTCCCATATTTAAAAAGGGGAAAGAGAGCTTTGAAAACAGCAACAAAATTATGATCAACCACAGAGAAAACATTTCATTTTCGACACAAAAGCCTCGAGGCACAAGAGACATTTATAAATACTCTATGGGTTGACTAGGCTGTGCAAACAAACTACACATTATAAACTCTCAATAAACCTCACAAGAAGACCATAAGCTATGACTAATTAAATATAGTTCTATATATTCATATATATATCTAGTATATCTAATAAATACATTTGTTGATAGACATAGAGATATTTCTGTAAACTATTTACATTAACATTTTTGCAGAAACAATAAATAGCTAAGTAGGCAAAGCAAAAGAGGGAAAATCTGTTTTTTTTTTACATTTTAGTGCTTTTCATATGTGAACAGTGTGTGTGCTCACACAGAAAAGTCAACGCCTGCTCTTTTTCAGGCTGATTCGGCTGGTCTCAAACTGTACTCTCCCTTCATAAATAATTGGCAGGAACCTCTCCTTGCAAAAAAATGATGCTCTCAATCTTACCTGCCTCTCGTCATTATGGAATGTGCTCCAGTCTCTCGACTGCTCTCAGTGGATATGCTCTTCCCTTCCTATTAATACCTGGTGAACGGGGCAGCGATGAAGTAGTGCACACAAATGTCCCAGCCCCTGCCAAGATATACCAGCGTTCAGCCTGAAGGCTGGGGTTAAAAAGTTTCCAAACCTGCTCGTGACCTACTTGACATACACACAGTTACGATTAAAGGATGCTGTAAAAACGCCACAGTCATCAGAGAGAGGCAGAAAACATCAAACCCACCCCTAAAACCGTCCTTTATACCCCGGCCCCTTCACAATCTCATGCTGCACACATTTCTTTTGTTTTGGTGTTACTTTTGTACCTCTGAATGGCAGGTGGACAGATTACAGGGTAGTGAGTTACGAGCCTGCCAATGCCCGGGTACCAAGGGACGTATTGCTGCCGGCACAAACAGTCCAACACAATACATCGTTATACTCGAGTGGGGGGGGGGCTTTACGTTTTTCAGAGACAGCATTTGGGAAGAAAAAAAAAGAAGAATAGTTTTGTTTACAAAAGCAATCATAAGTGCAAAGTACCATGCACAGATGGTTTACCGGTGAGCAGGGCAGAAAAAAAGCCCGACATCATGTCAGTGTTACACCTTTGGGAGGACTCTGTCTCGCTGGAGGGATAGAGGGGTGCATGTGTGTCTAAGTGTGTGTGACGTTGGGGTGAAATCTCATAAGTGCTTCCCATGGCTCTTGAGGCGTAGAAAACGAGGCAGTGGGATATTGTGTGGTAACATTCTCTGGCTGAAAGTTGTGTTTCTGATGAATGGACGGAGAGACGGAGGGGTGGAGTGTCTTTAAAATCCCACTCGTTTGATTGGCGCCGAGCAGATTGGGTGACACCCTAAAGACTGACCGCTGACGATGGGCTGGATTGTGGGCGGGTGTCTTGGAGGTGCTGAAGTCTGCAGAGGTCCTGCTGGACTAGAGGCCTCAGACTTGGTCAGTCCTGGCATGTATGGAGCGAGTAGGGGAGGGAGGGGAGATGGTGAGGTCTGAGCGAGATTTGGGAGTGGTGAGGCAATCTAGGGGGTGGGGGGTTGGGGAGGCTGGAGTTGGGTCAGTGACCAGTGCCGTCTATAGGCTGCAGCCTAACTGCTTGGCCTTCTCCTGAGAGTCCTGCAGGAGCAGCAGGCTGGCGCTGGAGTAGCCCTCGTCGCTGCAGCTGCTGCGCAGGCTGCCTCGCTCGTCCCCCGAGTCGCTCACACTGCTGGTGCTCCACTCCAGGTCACCCAGCAGGTAGTCCGTCCCCTCCACATCCACATCCAGGTCCTCTGTTGGAGCAAAGGAACCGCACACATTGTAATAGATAGAAAGATAGTTGAATATTCTCGTCATTTGTTCGAGCAGCTGTACTGGTGAACTGGTGAACTGCAAACACAAAGAACCCTGTACTGGCAGCAGCAGTAGGCCGAAGCTAATTGCATAACTTACATCTGCACGTACATGCGTTCATGATACTGTATGCGCCTACAGTCCATCTCTGTTAGTCAAGATATTGTGTTTTGCTTTGCTCCCCTGTGTTTGATACCTTAATCTAACTTCCATTGTTCATACATACAAAACATTGACGGCCCTATTGTAGACTACAGCTGATCACTTTGTTAAGTGATTTAGACTCAGATTAGTTAGTTAAGCAGGCTTAAAATCCTCAAAGACACATCATTGTGATTAAGGGATCATATCCTGATTCATTAATCATCTCTCAAATCCTGACAATAACATTTGTAATTGATATTGTTTTAAAGTAAAGCAAGTTTGTTTATCACATTTATAAAGCTTCGACTTTGACTAGAGGTCACAGTACTATTAGATCACAGTATTCAGTAGTATTTTGCAAAATAAGGAGGATAGCGGTTAACAACAAGATAAATGACTGTTTTTTTTAGCTTCAAACCAAACTTTGATATCATAGGAGGCTCTGAGCAGTGAGTGCATTATGTGTGTGTACCTTGGTCAGAGTCGAACTTGTCGGACACAGTGGAGCCGGTACTGTCCATGCGGGTCCTCTCCACCCCGAGCTGCTCCAGACGCCTCCTCAGGTGTCTCCGCTCCCGCTGTAGCTGCTCCACAGTGTGCTGAGCTCTCCTATCGCTCTCCTCCAACCTCTGCAGGGTGGGACGAGAAAACAACACAAGGAGAAACTGTCAAAACTGTTGCTCTGTGTGTGTTAGGCAGAATCATGCAAAACAACACTGTTATCACAATTGTGAATGTTCACTGACTAACGATGCTCTAATAGACTTGATGCATCAATGCATTGCCCAACTAAATGGTTGCATGAACCAGAATGTTCCATTAAATAATGGCAACCCTGAGATCATTGTATTCAGTGCTAAAGACAACATAATACAAGTGGAGGCTCCTATTGATTCCATTTCTTTGAAGTAAAAACAAACGTACAAATCTTGTCCCTAAATCATTAAATGGCTCAAAGTCTTAATACATTTCTGACTTACTTGGCCAGCGAACTGTTCCCAGAGTCAGAACCAAACATGGTGACGGTGCATTTAGTTATTATATAAAAACCTTGACCAAAAAAGATTTGCACCAACTGAAACTACTTTTAAACTAAATACTTTTCAGTTGATGCCTACCTTTTAATGGAAATTGTTAGATTTGTCTTTTTAAAGTTTTTACTTTTATTGTATTTTTTATTTTATACCCTTTATCCTTCTTACCCGTTTATTTAAACTTCTTAATGTAAAAGGGTTTTATGCCATATTATTTCTCCTTACCCGTGTCTTTTTTTTAAACTTCAATATGTAAAGCAACTTGAGTTGCAATGGGATGGGCTACATAGCTAAACTTGCTTTGCCTCTTTGCATTGATTGTGTAGGAACCAAACACACACATGAACACACACACACACACACACACACACACACACACACACACCCTGATATGATCTTTGGCCTTCATCAGCAGGCTGAGGGTGGTGTGCCGGTTAGCATCTGCTCCTAATGGAACGAGCGATTTCAAGCGCTCCAAACACAGCCTTAGATTTGCCCGCCTGAAGACAGAAGAGAAGAAACAAAGAGAGAGAAACTGTCACACATGATTTACTTTTTTTCTAGTCTGTTACACACAAGCATGTGATTTGTTGAGTCTACAAATCCAAGTTTATTCTTGGCCTTGGAAATGGTAGTTCGACAATAAATAATAAGTAACTAACTCACGGTCGACTTCCAGTCCACAACTTTTTTCTGGAGCTTTCAACCACATCTCATGGTCGTCATCCCAGTTGTATTAAGTGACTTTAGTGTATTGAGCTTTTGTGGCATGATGCCAACTGAGCCGTCTCATCATGACAACTCCACCCGCTCATGATGACAATGAGATGTGGTTGAAAGCAACAAAAAAAACAAACAAAAAAAAAAAAAATTATATATATATATATATATTTTTTTTTTTTTTATACATGATTTGCAATTGTTGCAAGTCTGCATTAAACGGATTACTAGAGCAGTCGCAATAAATAGAAATTAATTGCAATGGTCATTTTTGGTACAAACATTCATGTTTCACATGTCATGACTTTGTTTTAAAAAATCCATTGTATCATCAGCCTTTTGCTGTACTTTGAGTTTGATGCTCCAGTTCCTCATTCGTATGCGCGGTCGTGACTAAATGATTTGCACATGTAGAAGTCAGGAGACTCTCCGGTTTGCTTTTTCTGCATTGCAACATTACTACATAATGATGCAAGGATTTCTGAGAAACAGTGTAAATCCTCACGTGTCCTCAAATGTGCTGAAATCCAACTGACTGACATATTTTCAGATCTGAACTCACTATTAATGTCAGCTGTCCTATAACACAGCTCACAGCCGCTCTAAGTTGGCAGCCTTGGCAGTTGCTACGGTCAGGTGGGTGTTTGCGACCGCTTGACCCGCTGTTACACAACACACACCTCCAGCTCCAGCCTCGGCAAAGTGCGTACGTGTCTGTATGCCCGTGTGTGCCTGAGCGAGTGGGCGTGTGTACGTCAGACTCTTCCTGAGAGCGAGTTTATAAAAAAAATGTTTGTTTGGCAGCCGAGGGCTGGCTGAATAAGCTGTTCATTTATTGTCTGCTGCAAGTAATCCTGATGTGAGCGTCACAGCCGGAAAGACTTTACACATGGAATGAGGGTAAGACTGATTTCACTGTGGGCAGAGGACACGCTCAAATATATTCTCATCCTTTGCCAGGAACGGACTGGGAATGAAAAACCCACCAAAACCCAATTACAAGTCCACCCACACAACCCATGCTACACTTAATGTAAACAATAATTGGACAATACAGCATTTTCAATAAACAACCAACCAATATTTATCATGTTGTAGGTTTAGTTCCTTCATTAAATCATTGACCAAGAAAATGGTTTAAATTGGTGGATCATCTCCTAATTTATTTAAAAGAGATTGGTAGCATTTCGATTGCCAACATGCTGACGGTCATAGCCAACGGTGCTAACGGCTCTAATAGTGCAGACGGAGCTAACAGCGTGTACCTGATGGGGCAACATAAAGGTGGATGCGACGCTGCCACGATGACGCCGCCGGTCGGTGCATCGTCATCAGCTGTAATTGTTTTTAAGAGGTTTTTCGAGGGCTGTGAGCAAACCAGTGGAGCACGCTCACATGCACTACGAGGATGCATGGCCGGCCCGGCGATGTCAACAAAGCAAAGAGAAGCTCGGATAACAACACGCACGGAGAGGGAGAGCGACTGCATTCTACGCTCAGGTAGCTTAATTGGCTGCTCTCACCTCTCTGCTGCTGTCAGACTCACGAAGCTGCGATCAACGACTCATTATGCCTTCTCTGAATGTCACCGGAGATGTGAAAAGGGGCAAGGCCAAGGTAACATAAGGCATAGTTCATACTCGCCATAGTGAAACTGGTGCAAGGATCACGAATCAAACGCTATCAAAATGTTTTTCTGTATAATACAAGACTTCTTTCTTTACAGAGCTAGTATAAAGGTGACAACGTAGTCCATGAATTTGAGATATGATATTGATATGATGAGGTTTATGGCCTTTTGACGGTTGTACTCATTGTCTTCTGCATTTTTCATAGATTTACTTTTGCACGCCATCTGGCGTCTCGGACAAACACTAACAGCGTTGAGCGTAAACGCCTTGGTTCATGCTGCGGTGCCACGCGCCAGTATGAACAAAGCTTTGGAATTAACTGGCTCAAAGGTAATTGGCTGGTAGCACACAGCACTTGGTTATTGTTATTCATAACATTTGTATATTTAGCATAGCATCGGCCCCAGTTGATAAGCAACGCATTGGGAAAACGCCCAGTGCTCCAGAAAGCCAGTCCATCGTCGCCCTCTCGGCAAGTGTAGCCTTCAATCCCAAACGCATACAAAACAGCTGTTGTGCAGTGTTCAGCTTCTGAAACGAAGTGCCCGTTTCTCAGCTGACTCAGTCCAAAGGGCATGAGGACTGCCATTACATAACACTGAAATGCCCTCGACAGTGTTATTCTAACATAATCAGCAGGGCGAGCTAATGTTCGTTAAACAACCCTGCCGAGCAGCAGACTCAGGAAAAAGCAACGGTCACATAATGTCTGAGTGATATAAAAACTCTATCAACACGCAACGTTATACCACCAACAGGTTATTCTGGTTCAGGTGAGGTTTGTGTGGAGCTACAGGCTTGTGTGTGCAGCCGAAGGCCAGAAGCTTCCTCTGAACTCTTCTCTGACCTAATTTCGCGCTTGTGTCCTTTTTAAATGCTCACGACTGGTCCAGCAGTAAATCACCCCACTGTCCTCGCTCTCGCTCTCGCCCTCACCCTCTGACCCCCCAACAGTAGCTGCTCATGACCAGCTGGGAGGAAGGCAAACAAGGCGTTGTGGTGGCTCGAGTCGTGTTACGCGGATGTAAACATGTGCACGCTCTTTGTTCAGTGTGCAACAACATAAGGGGAGGGGGGAGTTGTACAAATTAGGACTTTGAATGTGTGTATGGAGCTTTCACTGGAGGCAATATTGCCAGGGAGGGGATGGGTCTCGTTGCACTCCTCTGGCTTTGCCATGAGTAATTTACTCTCTGCCTACCTATTATGGCTTTCTATCATCAAGCTATTGGTGGGAGAAACTGGCTAAAGGCTATGAATGTTCTCAAGTGTAATACGACGGGCTGTGGTCGTCATTTTGACTTACTGCAGGTGTCTCCACACACACGCTCATGCATACTCATGCAGAAGGCTAAGTCCCAGGCAGAGGCCTCCGTGCCATACATTATTCAGTCTGTCTACTGGGCTGCTGGTCTGGGTCAACTAACACAGGCAGGATGGAAGCACTGAGACTGACAGGGACCAAATCATTTAATTGATAACTACATATCAGCTTTCTGGCCTAAAATGTCCCTGAGGAACTCCGAAAAAGTAACAGCAGTTTGATTTCTGTGAGGCTGTACTTTGACACGTGGTGTTTTGAGCTAAATGCTAATACCGACATGTAACATGTTAACATGCGAACATCTGCTAATTAGCGACACGGACTACAGCTAAGGATTGTCATTAATTCATAAAGCAGTATTGGACACATTTAAAATGTTGACCCCATATCAATTTCAATATCCATCTGGCTTTTTCAGTTTCCTTTTAAACATTTAATTATGGCTCGATTATACTGAGAACCAAAATTAAAATAATGTATTCTCTCTTAATTCTAATTCTGGGTAAAATCAACCCATTTAGAGACACGTTTCATGGTAAGAGAGGAACAGCAACAATTTCAAAAATAAGCACAAACAGGACATTTTTACATACCTGTTCTTTTCCATTTCATTGTGTGTAGACCTGTGGAGATAAAACACATATGAGAAACCACACATACTAACAAGGACACTGCTTAACAGGGTAAGGTTTCCACTTTGTGTGCCATCATCGCCGTCCAAGGCCTTACAGCGGGCGAGTGAGAGAGGCAGAAAAGGCTATGTGGGAGTTTTTGAGCAGTCAGAACGGCAGACAAAATGAGATTCTAAGAAAAGCAGGCTGAGCATTCTGATGCCTGTGGCTTGTTCTATGGAGGAGATGTGGGCTTATTTAAGGACCACACTTAAATACGTAATAAAGAGGCCAGGGGTAAACATAGTAACAGTAACTAGCAACAGAAGCGAGGGACTGTGCCCCCTCAAATTGCCCGATTATCCACTGTGCATGTCGTATACTGAAAGAGGCGGTGGTGGGGAGTGCTGAAGGTAAACTGCGAGATGGACGTGTGCTAGCGGCCAGATTGACTTCTGCATTGCAGTAGCCCTGTTTCTAACAGCCTGCTCAACAGGCAGGACTTACGCCGTTATTCCACCTGAAGGTACGAAGACAGAATGGAAGAACAGAGTTGGTCTGCCGCTGAGCCGGCAGTGGAAAAGGCAGAGATCCCCTCAGCATTCCCGAACCCTCATCAACCTCCACCTGACCTCCTGATCCACCCACCCCAGGTCCCAAAATAGCCTGTCTGCACCTTCAGCTCTGCTGGTCTCCACGCGGCCCCCATGCCATGGCCAAGATCCCCAGAGGACACTCACACACACGTTGATTCACCTCAATGTTTGACAACTTACTGTCAGGACTAAGCTCACAAATAATGTCTTCCAATATTGCAACCACTGAAGCGCAATGGGTGTCATGCCCGTGTGTGTGTGTGTGTATGGTGTGGGGTATCATCTTGTTTCAGCTTTGGATGCTCTCTATCTCACTCGCCCCCCTCGGGCCAGTGAGCATTCCTGTGCTGGGCAGACAGCCGCTGGTGACATAACAGTGCTAGCAGGGAAATGATCCCACTAATTCAGGCTACATTTCAGGCTCTGGGACACGTCCCCACCTCCGGCCCTGCTCTAGTTCTATATCAACACAGTGCTCTAAAGTTAATATTAAAGACAGGTTTGATGTCCAAAACTGCAAAAATAAGACAACGGTTGTATGAAAGCCGCATTTCCTTTCGAGAGGGTTCAAAAGTCAGTCTGGTCCCTCTGAATCTACTCTTCAATAATTTTTAAACTACTCCTGGCAGCTACGATCGCAGCTTCCGTGCCTCTTGAAAATGACAGTGATGGGTTGTGTCACTTGGTACCGACTAGTGAAGACGATGAATGCCCATTCTAATAATAAGTGTGAGTCTTTAAACTCCACATACAGTGTTGACATTCAATCTTCCGTGACAGATCCCCGGACGTAGTCCTACTAGATGGGGTCTGTGTGCCATTATCTCTTCGGGGTCCTCGATAGAGAAAGTTTGAGATTATCAGATTCTAACTGGAGAACTGAATAGTAGCGTATTCTACATGAATCTACCATTTGCATGAGCGCAGGGTGGTGAGTATGGAGGGTTCGCCTGCTCAACATGGATGGCAACATCATAGAGCACTTTTGCTGCACAGTGTTGTGTGTGGAGGGTGGGGGAGGACCCATGTAATGGAGAAGCCGGTGCTCTCCACCGCTTGCCAAGGGAGAGAACAGAGCAGGAAAGACACAGAGGGATGGAGGAGGTGAGAAGAGAGAGAAAATGCAAGTGGGAGAGAGAGAGAGAGAAAGAGAGAGAGATGAGGGGGATGGGAGAGTCACTACTACTGACACACATGAACACATACACGCCAGAACCACAGTGACTCCCTTCCCCCACTACTCACACAACAGAAACTGGAGGAGCTTGTTCATACTGGGGTGACATACATATATGCATATATACTGTACATATACATGGCTGCCTGCCCTACATTTCACCAAGTCTCAAACGCAACAAAATAACTTATCATGCCTGATCAATTAATGGTCATCTCTCGTCTGTCAGAAATCCCCCCTGCCCCCCAAAGAGGCAAATTCATTCAGCCAGTACTGATCTGCCTATTAATGATCAAGAGCCAACTTCACGACAGACCATATCAAATAATCCAAGCTGAGCAGAAGCCCCTTATTAATAACAAGTGTGGCTCAGTTGCCTTTGAATAGTAATGAGCAATAGCTGATTGAAAGCTTATACATGATCATAGAAGGAGCTGGTTAACATAAACTTGTAAACAAATAAAATGGTAAAAGGGCTGATGAGCTAAAAAGATCTAATGGCTGGGGGACAAACCTGCAGCAGCTCGTAGTCTACTTGACATACAAAGCTAGTCACACATTTCCTCCACACGGCAGGTCTAAAAGTGTAGTGTGACATGTGAGGACATGTTCTGAGCTGGAGGCAGGTGTGTTCTTGCAGTAGTCCTCATCATGCACCTTTTATACTCTACAGACGTGTCACCGTCATAAGAGAGCTGCAGGGATGACGCATTTTTGGAGGCCAAACTGGAAGTTAACCGCGCACTGGTTGCCTCTTTAAAAAGCCAATGGGATTTTTCCATTGGCTTTTGGATTAATGTAGAAAATAAGCTCTGAGGTAAACAACGTTTATGACGTAGCATGACTTCATGTCACCAACACGAAGATAAAGGCAGACTAGTCGTTTTGTAGTCTCATTTAGAAGCTTCACAAGAGGGGTATTTAGTGTTATATTATTATGGGTTGTAGGACATACATTTAAAATATCTTGTGTTAAACACAAACACGATTTCAGGCAACCATTGCGACGCAGGAACCGAAAGTCATAATGTGCTGAATCATATACAGGTTTTATGACTTAATCCTGCTGCACTCAATTGACTAAATTAAGCTGAACGGATAAACTCTTGACCAACAGGCTAGACCGAATAATTGAATAGCAACATGTTCCTTTTAAAAGAGCAGTATTTACACATGTACGCAATTATACAATGAAATACAGGTCATTATTCTGAATTCTTAAATCTTTTGGCAGATGACGATTAGTCGATTAATCTAATAATCATTCATTTGACATGCTCCGGTTGTAGCTGCACTAATGTGAGTTTATATCTTTCGGTTTTGGACAGTTGGTAAAAACAAGACATTTAAAGACTTTGCGTTTGACACTGGGAACTGACGGACGCTATTCACTATGTTGTTAAAAATTGTACGAACTAAAAAACGAATTGAAAAAAATGATGAACTTATTAAGCAGTAGCGTGTATGATGGTATGGAATACTCAAGCGTCTGTATATAGCAGTCTTCTAACTTTAGATCTGCCGATAATATAGCTGCATATGTACATTGGGTTATGAGGGGTAACATGCATATACATGAACACAATTGACATGCTTCACATCCTGTGCTCTGTAAATTGGATGCTTTAGGTCAGATATAGAAGTCCAACAACGTGTATTGGCCTGCCATCACAGATGGGGACAAGGTGTGATAGTTCAAGTGCACATGTTTGGACAGTAACTCATTGAGGACATTAATGATGTTGCCCTTGTTCGTGCGTCTGTCCAATCCTGCTCACTCTCTCACCTCTCCACGCCTGGTCAATCACTGCATGAAGTGGGCATTTTTTATGCCAGAGATTCGGTTTCAGAAATTAAAAAATTCACGTACATGGTTGCATCTATTTCAGCTGGATACATACATTGGGTTTCACAAGGTAAGGGGCCTATGTATATAAACCTATTTATATCCTTCTCTCGTGTGTTCTGCATTCATTCCAGTGGAGGTTGATGATGTATAGTGGGCCCTCATAGCCGACATACCTCAAAAGTATACAATCAAACTGAGTGGGTTGAACGTCAAAGACGGTGTTAAGAAGTGGATGTAGTCACTTTCACAACACCCATTGGTTTGTTGAATGCAGTTTTAAAGCCTTGAGTTTGGCTGGCTGGCGCCATCTTGTTTTTTTGGAACCAGAAGTGAACCAGAGAGGGTAGAGCCGAGTACAACTGAACCCTAAAGAAGATATTTTAGGCGACCAAAATGTTACAATTAACTTTTATGAACTGAAAACTGTTAAAGTCATCAGACGAAAACACGGACAACTCCCAGACCGCACCACGCCGTTGTTGTGACCTGTCATTAACAAGGTATCCACGGGCAATACTAAATTAACAACACATATACAAACACTCAAATCTTGTAGGTCCTATAGAATATGGTTCCACTAGTGCTGCCTTCGATGGAGCTTCTTTAACCTCTCCACCGAAACAATCGATGCAGTCAAAAGCTGTGTGTTCAAACGAGTTTCCCGAACACAATTTCATGAAACCCAAAGTGCACATTGATTTGTGGAATGTGCATGCAACATAAATCTGTCCCAATATGATTGATTGATAGAATTCTGTGTGTGTGCAGTAGTGTCTATTGACTGGCGCTGTCCGACCATTCTCCCTCTGTGAAATGTCTTCTGCAGTCACCTTGACTGACCCAGTTTGCCTTATTGAGTGGCCATTCGCTTTAGGACATACTGATGTTTGCTGCTGTCACTCATGTGCTTTGAAGACAAGGGGTAGTCAAAACAAGGCCATATATACTGCACTGCTCTGGTCAGATGCTAACCAACATTGTGTTGCCTCAGTACCTGTACTCTGTGTAATGACAATAAAGTTGAATCTGAATCTGATTCAAACCCAATAGACTCACACATGCTGCCACATCGTGTATTATCAGGTGCCTTTTTCTGTAGTGGCAGACACCAAAAAACGGCAGTTAGATGAATGTAATTTTACTCTAGTTTGAAATATATCTAATTGCAGCACCAAAAAAAAAAAGAAAAGCTAAACAAAATGATGTTAAATGTCCTAATTCATGATTTTGTCACTACAAAGGGCACATTATAAGTGTGCATTGTCAAAATCTAAAACCAATCCAGTAAACAATGAATTAACGTTGCTGTGGAGACACACTTGAAGATGGGGTATTATGAGCGCCTTGTTGCAGTGCTGAACATATACAGTGTATATATTCTGGCCACAAGGAGCTGCTATGCCTTTACCTGCTACTTGTGTTTTTCTTGCTTTTGCTTTTCCTTTTCAAGCTTTCCCTCTCTTGGCTGCTGATGAAGGGTGGAATGGAGGCATAGCCGTGTTCGGCTTCTGCAAGCAAACAAACAAACAACATGGTGGTCACATGTCCAGATATCTGGCAATACAAAATATAGCCAGTGAAAAGAAGCCAAAATAGAACGGTTGCCAAATGGGCCACATTTGATCCTGAGTCTTTTGGAATTCAGTAGCAGTGTTTTGTGCTTAAGTGCAGGGATGCAATGGATGGATTCCATGCAGTATCTTTATACAGTATGTTCTCCCCTCAGCCTGGACAATGATGTCATCTTGAACTGGAATAAACCCCACTAGCAAACCACAACAGAGGGAAAGGAGGGGCCTGCATGAAAACAAAGTATGCCTGCTCATCTGACTGCATCTGCCACATATGCATTCATTCTTTTAGTAATTACCAAAGAGGGGAAATGCATGCGTTTGCACAACATCCCCAAATGTCTCAATAGTAATATTTTTGAACACCTATTTTGACAACGTTACTCGATTAACGTTACTTAATGTAAAACACATTGTAAACAGGACAGCAACAGGATTTTAAAATAGATAAAAAAATGTCAAGTGTATTAATTAGCGTGATTTAGGGAGAGTGCTGTCATTTTAATTTTTCATTAAAAAAACAGACAGTAGAAGACAATACACTTTACCTCGTTCCCTGCGCTCGAGGTACTCTGCTGCTTCGATCAACATCTGCACCATTCCGATCGCCGCCATTTTCTAGAATAACACTGATAATATAACAATCCGATGAGGGATTCTGTGGCTCTACACAACGTGCCTTAGGTCCCTTCTTCTCAGGTGGCTATTCTGACAGTTGAGCTTTTTTTCCTCTTTTAAAAAAAAAAGAAAGAAAAAAGGTGAGAGCGACCGTTAAAGGGTAACAAACGGGCTATTTACAAGTTAAATGTCCTGAATACAGCACCAATCAGTTTACGCAGGACTGACCTCTTCCTTAATGGTTGTTAGAAATGGTTGACGTTAAGGGTTTGGTGTTAGCTGAGGCTGACACTTCTTCAGTAGCTAATGTTGCTTTGGCCTCTTTATTAAGCAAATAGCGTCAGTTTGGTTTTTAAAAAACAACGTTTTTTTAAATAAAGTTCTTCGAGTAAATAAACGGTTGGTTGAGAAAAAGGGCTTGCTTGTCATAAAAAACAACAACAAGCCGAGTAGTATTGCTCTGTTTGGTAAAAAAAAAAAAAAAAAGAAGAAGTTGGCTAACGTTTAGCGCTCGTGACAAGTTGCCAGATTAACGATGAAGCGTTCTCGCTAGCTCGGTTGTAAATATCGTCAGCTAGTCGGTTAACAAGACCGTTCGCCTGATGTGGAAATTATAGAAAAACCAGCGAACGTTAGTTGTCTTAAAGTTCAACTGACAATGTCGTCCAACCTTATCGGTTCAGGGCTGTGTGGCTGGCTAGTGTTGTGCTGGCTTATCGCTGAGTGCGCGTAAAACGTCCTGCTGGAAACGCAGATAGCGACTGACACCAACTGAGGAACAGTGCCTGTTTATCAAACTGCTTCCAAAATAGTGGCTTGTTGATCTGGATGACAGCAAACTACTGTACTTCTCCACAAAGCTCCTGTGTGCTGTGATGTGATTGGGTACTGGGCGTAACAACTCGCGCTCCGATTGGGCGTTTACGCCGTCAGTCGTAGAGAGGGTCGGCGCTGATTGTCACTGAGAACCTGGTTCAGCCATTTTGGTCCTTGGATTCCGTTGGCGAAAGCACACTGCGCGGAGCCAAAATGGACGCCGTTTCTGCCGTACACTTTCGCTAAGCGTGATTGGTCGCTCCCCGATAAACTCATCACCTATTGGTCGTAATTTGCAAGAGCTAAAGTGACAACGCCCTCTCTGCCATGCTGTTTCGCGGTGTATGGCAATGATTGGCTTCCGTGGTGTTGTTTGTCTCATTCCGTGTTTAGCTAGTGGCCAGATTCACATGTTATCTTTTTATTGGTCTCTTGCTTCTCCAATCACAAGCAATGCATTCGCGCAGGCGCTAACTCACTGGTTTCCCCGAAAAATGTCAGTAAAAGGCTGCTTCAAAATGAGACGGATGCACATTTTACAGCAGGGGAAAAAAACCTGGACCTCAAATAAAACCGGAATGTGTCTATGGGCTGGAAGACGTCCTTCGTCCAGGACTACATTTAACCAGCTAATAATATAGCCTTATACAGAACACATTAGATACCATTTGATGACACATACCAAAAAAACCATCAGTATGCCACACAAGAATGCAACAAGAGAAATCTCTGACTGTAGAATACATTACACAGTATTTAGATTATCTGTTGGGCTAGACTCCATAGTACTAAGATCACATTGATCAATTTACAAATTCTTAAACGTTAGCGTTAAGACATTGACACCTACATATGAGAACTGTCCCAGCACATTATGACAGATACAAAATTGCACTATTTGATTTCCTTTTCATAATCAGGACTGCAGCGACACATTTTTTTAAATGACTTTATTTCAAATAAAACTCCACACACAACACACCTCAGCAACACAGAATGACATGCATTGTTACTCCAATCAATTTTTCGACAAAGCGGAGTATTGGTAGGAGACTATCTTGTAAAAAGAAAGAAAACAGTATATACACAATTGTTGTATAACATAAAACCGGTTTGAAATAACAAGAAATAGCACAATATCATCCACTAGTATGGAGGGGATGAGCTTCTCAAGTATCACAATGAGTTGCTGATACTTTCAGGCGATGAAGTCCAGAGGTCTGTTGAATCCACCTTTTCTGTTCATGTACTGCCTAAAAAATAAATAAATATATATACACACACATTACATCACTGTTACCCTCGCAACACTCGCAGATTACATCATCGAGCACCAATGGGAGAGCCAGGATCTCCGCATAGAAACACCTGCAGAGATGATTGGCTACAATAACAGTGAATCATTCTGAGAGCGCTCACTGTGAGGGGACTGAATAGTTTACACTAACTCAGCAACCACAGAAAACCGGGGTTTAGACAATAACTTCAAAATGATTATATATTAGAAATATGGGCTTGTGAAACAATTCCAATTGTTGCGATGCTACACAACCAACAAACAGTTCTGTGCAACTAGAAACATTTGTTTTGTTGACGTACCTGTATTTTCTCTTCATGCTCACATTGATAGCGAACGCATTGACTGATCCATCAGTTTTCCTCCCCTGTTCGAAAAAAACATCGTTACTGCTTCTCACATACATAACATATTATAAATAAAAGTTAAATAGTAACATATTGCATATTAACTAAATGTAGTAGTCTCTGCTCAACTCCCATTGCTCCTTTAATTCACAAAACAAAATTTGAAAGATAAGCATTCGCAAAACTTCTACAATAATCATGAAGCCAAAATGTCAGGCAGAATTAGGTTGAGATTGGACGATACAATGAGTCACTGTTGGTAAACCATGATGGCAGTTTTCAAATTGCATTTGACAGATAAAAGTAACCCCATGTATTTCTATATTGCTGAGTTTTATTTCAGTGGCTAACTCCATATTTCCTTCAACATCACATGTCTGCAGCTGCTTCACAGAAATGCATGAAACAGGGGAAGCCACTGGAAGGATTTTACTGTGCAGCAGTTGCATATACCATACATTATGTAAATTAGGGGGGGAGGGGGCATCAAGGCTTGTTGTCCTGAAAAAAAAAAGTATGCTAAATATGGAAGCATGACTTTCCTCATACCATCAAAAGAAGCATGTTAAAAAGGAAAATGTGAATAGTGACCACTACACAATCAGGAGCTACCTACAATGCAAGTCTTATAATGCTCTGATAGTTAAAGCACAACTGTGATAAATTGGTACGTGGAGCAGGCCAAACAAGGAGGAATGAAATGCAACAGTATGCCTATCTTCAGTTCAGCTGTTGAATTAACTTCTGAAATAAACTGCACCTCCTTGTGGGTGCAGAACGTAGAACACCCTTGTGCTATTACCTTGCTGGTGTTAAAGGAACCAAATCCCATCAGTTTCATCATCTCGATTTCTTCTTCTGTTTTGCCCTCCATGTCTTCCTCTGTCGAATTTGGGCAAAAACATTGATGTCATAAGCATAGAAAAGGTTGAATTTTCTCATTAATTCATGTGAATATAGCAAATTAATAATTCTAATACCCGAGATCTGAATTGTCTTTGCTGACTTTTCCGTAGCCTCTTTTTGCTCCTCAGAGGGGGAGGGGGAGGAGGAGCGATGACGTCTCGGGGGAGACCTGCAGAGGGAACATGGTTGTTAAACGGCCTCAGGACGAGTTACCACAACTAATGAGGTCAGAAACTTCAGCACCTTAAAGGGATTAATATTGTTTATGATTTGTGTAAGTCTATTAAAGCTTGCAAATACATGTGCTTGTTCTCAACAGGGCAAAGAGTACCAAATGTGCACGCTAAACACTCATTTTCTGTGACAATTCACTAGATTGATATTTGGTGGCAGTATACATACACTAAAACTTTACCATTTAGGAAATATTTTTGCAGCAGGATAGCATAAAAGGAATGACTGCAGCCATAAGTGTGTGTGTGTGTACATATAATACCTTTGAGCAAAGAGAAGGTGTTAACTCACCTTGAACGTCTCCTGTGAGGAGATCGTGAGCGACTTCTCCTCCTCTCTCGATCCCGATCTCGAGAACGAGAGCGATCCCTTTCTCTTCGCTTTCGCTCACGTTCACGGGAAGTTGAGCGGGAGCGCCTTCTCTCTGCTGGAAAGGAGTAAAGATCACATTAAACTGGTGGATATTAACAGGGCATATTGACGTCCACGTATTAACATTATTCTGAACAGTACAGTGAATTTAAGAGCTTCTCCTCAGTTTTAAAAACAGGCTACACCTGATGCATGTACAAATGTAATTGGCACCATTCCAAATGAGTTTTGTAACCAGTTTTTTTTTGCAAAGACATCATTTAAATATCTGCCATGAGGCAAAACATCACCACCGGTCTTTGGTGTCAGATAAACCCGAGATAACATGATATCAATCAGGGATGCAGAAATAAGGTTTATTGAATATATCTGACCTGGTACCACGTGTACTGGCCTAATCAGAGTCCAGAAAGGTTAAGCTCTTCAGGCTCTGCCACTTGTTAATTACACACTTAATATGCTCAAAAAAACAGTTGAAAGTTCCAACTACAAAACCAGTCCAATATAAATTACAGCTTCAGAAATGCACCTACAATGAATTCGGCAAAACATCTTGAACTTTGTGTAACTAGAAAGGCGACAATGACGCTTTACACGAGTCACACTATAACATGTAAAGTCATGACGGAAAGGAAACCCGTTCATTATCATATGAACATGAATATCGTTCTCTCCGTGAAAATACGATCAAACATCGTCACAAGCTGACCATACGTAGTGTTAACGTTAACTAAATTAGCCAACTTCCTTTTGGTTTCTTACCTCGTCTTGGAGGAGTTCGACTCCGACTCCTTCCCATTTTCCTATTAAATCAAATGTAAAATCGACGTAGTCGTAGAAACAAACTAATTTGAGCCGAGAAACAAGTGTATTTCGTTGGATCAATGGCTGCTTCCGAAGTCAGGCTCTTCTGTTGTCTCTTTTGGTCGCGAGCTTCCGGTGACGTTTCTTCAGAAGAGCGCCCCCTAGCGGTGCGGAGGAGAGCCGTCAGTGTTTCACCTGTGTGCGCATTAGTACCACCCAGAGGCACCGACTAATAATGAGTAGTAGTATTAGTGTTATCAATATATTATAGTACTTAGACTGATAATGAAATATCTGTAAATATAGAAACATATGTTATGCTATATAAATTCATATTGTATATTAGTTGTTCAAATAAATACGGTAGTAACAGAACCTTGACTTCAAAGGAGAAAAAGATAGACAAACTAGATGTCCAGTTGGTTTAAAATCAAACTTGATCTTTAATGACTGATACATGGTAACCTTGCAACACTCACTTATACATTCTAATATAAAATAAATTAAAACCATGGGCAAACATCACACATCAGCATTTTGATAACAGCTACTGGTTAAAACAAAAAGTAATTACAACTGTTAGGAGGTATTTTGCACACATACATTTAAAAGAAAATGAGAAAATCGGAATGTTTAGTACCATTAGTATCTTCCATTACTGGGTTTCACACTGCATTGGCAAGCAACAAATTGTTTTGGGTAATAGAGGCATTATTAGCGTTTGTATTTTGTTGCGAGCCAACATATTTTCCCCTGCTTTCTTTTTCCGTGTCCTTCACTGCTGTAATAACGTCACTAGGCTGATAGTTTTACACAGAACCAGCATTCAGAAGAGCACAACAAGTAGTTATTAATATATTTCTACATGTACTGCAACTGTGCTCACATAGCAAACCTGCAACATCTATCTGATAATTAGAACCAAATCATGACTAGAAGATGCTTATGATGATTAAAAATGCAACATATTAGAATGTCAATATACAAATGTCAAGTGCCTATATGTGGATAAGGGGTGCATAATTCAAGGGGACTTCAATTTCCACCATGTCTTGCAAAATTGTGGATAAAATAAAAAAGAAAGGTATAAAACAAATTCTGAGCGGCAAGTGCACAAGATCACACGAGTAATCCCTTTTGCAGAAAGGAACGTGTTTGAATGCCTCTACAGTGAAGTTAAGTAATGGTTTGATAGCACAGAAGGTGAAAATAAGATGCAAGTAATACAAGACTGCATGTGTGTGTGTGAGAGAGACAAGCGTCAACATGTTGGTTTGTATCTGACCTGGGTCAAATAGTTTGTGAAAATAATTGTCAGTGTTTTCTAAGACGAACCGCCACTTAGATCAAATCAGTGATTACCAGTGTTACAGTAAAATAGTTGCTAGTCAATTTAGTACACCTTCAGTGTGTGTGAATGACATCTTAACTGACTGTTTGACTACATCTGAAGTGGATAAATCATCCGCTACTCCGTCATACACAAAGAACTGTTTCACAGTAGTATTTCACCAAGGTCAGGGGCTTCTGAACGCCTTCAGGTCTCCGCTTTCTCTTTCTGCTTCTTGCTCTTTTTCAGGAACGACGGTGGCTTGAACTTCTTCTTCTTCTTGGTTGGGGACTTGGAGGGCGAGCCCTCTGGGGTGCCGCCCTGTGGTTTCGGGGGCTGAGCGGCGGGTGGGGAGGAGGTGTCGTTGGTTGAAAGAGCCTTCATCCCTTTCTCCAGTTCCTCTGTGGTCTGCTTCTCCTCTTCGCCTCCGTTCTGTATGGCTGGAGAGTCGGTCTTTGCCTCTTCTGCTCAAAGTTTTGTAGGAAAAAAAAAACAAGGAAAAAAGAAGAAGAAGCAAAACATTGAATACTCAGCAACCAGACAGGGAGCCTTAAGTTGGGCGGAGCTGCAAAAATACATGGTTAGACATGTCAATGCAGATGAACATGCTTGCCCAATGAGAAGTAAATTGTCGTTCTCTGTACTTACTAGCGAGACAAGACCAAAGCACCAGAAGTGTGCCCTACGAATGAGTGTGGAGCGACACAGAAAGGGACAGACACACAGTCAGAGGGAGAGAGTACAACTGAAACAGTAGGTACAGAGACAGATGGGCTGAAATGTGGCAAATGTAAATCAAACAAAAACAGCCAAGACAAAAGACTTTAACAATAACAGAAATAATGTCTGATGTGCATTTACTTTTATTGATCCCCTCCTCCACCAGTCCACATGTAAGTATGTCCTTGGGTAAGATACCAAACCCAAAATTGCTCTCAAAGGCTGTGCCATTGGTGTGTGTGAATGAGCATTTGATTGTCACTTCAGACCCCCTAAAAGCCTCAGTTGCAAAATTCTGTAAAACCACAAGACAAGTTTTTGTCTTTTATAATTGTAACTCAGAGGTGTTTTATAAGTGTACTAATGCCTAATAGTTATTATTCAAACTGCTAAACATTCATCCACAAATATGAATGCGAGAGATGATTTTCCGCCGTAAATGATCGAGCCAGACTCGAGACTCACTTCAGTTTCTGGACCTAAATGGTTGATTGGACCCTGATGTTACCTATAATGTTGGTATGTGATAAATGATATAACTACCTTTTAATTGGGCTTTTTATCTTCAGTTTGAGATTCAAAAGTTAAAGATAACCTTAACCCTGTCTCTTTTTGTATATTTCTTAATTATTTGTTCACACTAAGGAAACACCCTTTGTATTGGTGTGCTGTTATACTGTTCTATCTTAAAACTCAAACCCATCATCCCCACTTGTTCCAAAATTAAATCCCTTCTGCCAAATATGTTATTTATTTATTATATTTTATTTCGGACGGTACCTTTAACTGACCCGATTTCCATAATAACCTCCACCGAGGGACGGACCTGGGAGATCCTGTGGTTTCTATTAACTGTCTACTCCCGTTGCTCGTCTTACGTCTGCTCCAATGCTCTTTTTAAACCTTTTTAATCATTTAATTAATCATTTAATTTGCTTTAGGGTATTTTTACCTTTACATTTTTTGTATTTTATTTTATTAGTTTTTTTTATCCCATCTTAATCTTTTAAAGGTTTGTTTATGATAGTGGGACTTTTTGAAAAACACAAAAAATATCTGTCTTTATTCTCCTGACAGTGTGGATCAGCACTTTTGACAAGAACAGCTCACTCGAGTGTCTATATTTTTATAAAATGAAAACATAATAATCATCATAAAGCATCCAACTGCATATGGTGCGGTGTAGCGAGTATTTGAAGCATGAGAGGACTGAAGCAGAATGCTGATCAGATACGCAGCGTGCAAAGCAAGCAGGGCAGAAAGTGAGCGCTCTGCCAAGCCTCACCTGAGAGAGGAGAGGGGCTGGGCGGAGGGCCCTTTGTAGGGGAGGTAGCAGGGGGAGACTCCTTGTCATTTGCTACCTCCTCCCCTACTTGCACAAACACACACAAAGACACACAGTGAAGGACAGTGAGGGTTTAGTTGTGCAGAAAGTTAGTGTTGGGAACACAGTTTACATGGCAGTCACACGTGAAATCCAGTTTGCTTCAGGGTGCTGTGTTGTGTATGTGCACAATTTCTAACGTTTTCAATCATGCAACAGGAATTCAGAAGGAAATCTTCTTTATCCCCTCTCCCCCGGCTCCGTAATTATTTCTTTATTTCCGCGCCAATGCCCTTAATGCACCAGCGTACATACAGGTGTAACGTTTGCCAACATACCTGGCCATATACAGCATATGGAAATAATGTTTAATAGCTAAATCTAAATGGCTCTTTGGACAAATCTAGCTCTACACCTGAGAATAAAGAGACATCTACTGTATACAATGACTGTTATAGTACTGTCTCTGTATGGTTAACAATCTAAATAGAGAGAATTGAATGATGCATACCATTGGTCCCTCCATCCTGTTTCTTCTGCACCTCCTTGCGGTACTCCTCCAGCTCCTGGTCTGTCAGCTGGTTAAAGGGGTTAGGAGGTTCTGGCTCTGGTGGGACATTAGGTGGGCTGACTGGAGACTAAGAGACAAGCCGAGACAAAATCATCATTTTTAATGCTGCAGATGAAGAGGAGGACAGAGAGTGAAAAAGGCAGAAGTCAGACAAGCAGTTTACCGGAGGGCTGTCAACTGTTATGACGCCGGCGAGGACCTGAGACTGTGGTCCGGCTGTCTTCATGTCCTGACGATTCTGCTGTCGGATCTGAGGAATATAACAATTATTGTATAACATTTTTCATGCGACACTATGCGGACGGCAAATATAGGAATTAAGGGAGACAGAATAGGCCAAAAGCAAGACGTCACCTTGTTTCGCGTCTCGATCACCTCTCGCGGGTTGGTGAAAAGAGGCACAAACTGGTTTTGGTTCTCTATCTTGATGGCTGTGCTGCCGGCCTGTGTCATCTCTTTCAACCACTAAAGGAAAGACAGCCAACATCAAAAACAATATCTCATAATCCATGTCATCACACCAGATCTGTTTAAGTTCTATATCGTCAGAACTTGCCGTGGAAAGTTTTCACTCAGCAGTCTTGCTCCTCAATTCTGCTATTTAAAAAATATCTTAAAAAACTCCTCTTGATGGTGTAGAAAACAATGTATAACATGTTATGAGAAGAGTACAACAAATATGTGTTAATGTAATCCTGTTTTTCCTTCTTTTCTTTCACAAGGTCACAGGGGTTTCTTTCCAAGCCACCTGTGCATTTTCTTAAGTTATTGTTTAACTTTTCTTTTTGTTTTCTTTTATTTGAACATATAACAAACCAAAAATACCAAACTTCAAAAGACAAATTAGCAGTTTCTGACTGAATATGTCAAAAAAGTAGAAGATCCCGCACAGCATGTGTTATTTAGTCACTTTCTTTCTTAAAAATGATGTTTGTAATCAAGCAGCTTTGATAATGTGGATGTTTGTCCACCAGAGGGAAGACTCTGCACTGCAGTAGTCATCACAGGGCAGCAGGCTTTCCTCTGCAATGCAGAGAAGAGAGAGAGGACGGAGGAGGAGAGGAAACAGAACGGGAGAGCCAAGTTCCTCCCACTGATCTAAGACAATCCACCTCATATTGTTTTCGGCTCTAAACAACTCGTCACTGCAGCTCTGCTTTATCTTTTCTCCGAGGGGAATAGAGATGATGAAACTAATTCTTCAGTGTACAGAAATATATCCATGATTGAATGCACATCACAAATAAGCCATTTCTTTTCAAATCATCAGTTAGATGGTGAGTTTACGACTCTTTCTGTGTCTGCTTCCTCCTTACATGAGTCATCATCTTCAAGGCTTTTCCTCCTTCCCTCCTCACTGCTCACTTTATCCTCCCTCTTTGTTCTGATCCCTCTGCTCCCTATATTTTTTTATACCTGCATATCACAGTGCGCACAATATTGTGAGTATTATCTGCACAAGTATTGCAGTTATGCATGTATTTCGATTGCTGCTAGGACCGTGCACCAGATTTTTTGGCGATTCCTTAACTCCTATGGCGTAATTGGTTCAATAAATGAAAAGTAATGATTTCCGGAGCCTCACAGTGGTTCGCTGATGTCCCGGGCTGGCTTGCTCCTGGCTGACTTTTTGGTAGGTGTTGGGGGTGTTGAGCCATCGAGTCCTCTCTTGCTGCTGGCGCTGAGCAAAAGGTTGCTGCCTCAGAGCCGGGTGGACTCCATCGTCATCAAACTGGTGGAAAGCCGTGGCGGTTGCGGGCACCTCCACCTCCCTCCGCGTCCGAGTCCGTTCCAGCAGCACAGGGAATCGGTAGGCGTAGCCTGTACGGTAGCCCTGGAAATCAGCAGAAGAGGGGGATGCTCCAACTCACCGTTTGGTTGACAGAATAATGCAGAAAGCAGTTACTTTTCCAAAGCTGTGGAACACTTTTGCTGCACCATGTCATGTTAAACTTGCAATACTGTAGTCCTCTACCCGCTGTGTCATTGTATACACATACATATATACTGTATAGCCTTCTATCAAAATATTACCAACGTTCTCTGCAGAGCCAAGAAGTCCTAATTTCTGCCCATTTGAGAAAAACCCGTTGGCTTATTAAATAGAGCCAAATACAATAGCCACATAATATGTCCAGAACAGACAACATGACACAAAGAATGAAAACATGTCACAGGGAGGAAAATCTTCCTGTTCAGCTACATCACAGTTTCACATATCTCGGATCATCATCATCAGTAAACTCAAATGGGTTAAGTCTGTCCTTTAACTGTCTTTGGTGTACTTATTTGGCCCAATCCATCTAAAAAAAAAAAAAAAGGGCAGCTGATTTAAAACTTAAATCTTAAAGTGTAAGTTTAAAAAATAATACTGGACAACATTTTAAATGGGAGTTTAGAGTTTAAAGAATTTAGAGTAAAAACTAAGCAGGTTTGTATTTCTTCTTTTATAATTTTAAGATTTTGGTGCAACATGATTTAAAGTTAAAACATGATTTATGTCTGGTTGAAAATAAATCCTTGTTGTTGCAACTCAGTCTTAATGAGCTTTAGAGGAGCTTGTTTCCTTCAGACAGAGCCAGGCTAGCCGGTTCCCCGTTTCCAGTCTTTATGCTAAGCTAGGCTAACTGACGGCTGGCCGGCTTTCTATTCAATGGACAGTTTAAAGTGTCCATGTTTATGTCAATCTTTTCATGCAACTCAAACCTTTAACGTCTGATGTCTGGGATTGTGTAGGTGACCCCAGAGTAACATCTAGTCAGAAAGGTCTTCAGTAGCCTCTGTGGGTTTTAGTTGCTGTTAAGTTATTGCTGATGCAAACTGAACATTTCCTGCTGCTTCTTTCCATCAATAGTTTTCCATCAGCAAACCACAGGAAGGCTATTATGCTTTTTTTTGTGCAGTCACTACAGGAAAGTATTTGTCACAGCTCTTATGCTGCGTTCACATGATGAACGAAAGATGGTAGAGACAGGAAAGATTCTCCTTAGCAAGCCGGTTGTGAGAGGATTACAAATACTGATTGATCATATAACACAAATTCAGTGAGCGCTGCTACAAAACTTGTATTCCCTTGTGTGGGTAGAGGATAGGGATGAACCGATCGGATATTGATATTGGGCCGATATACTGACTCAAATAGCTGGGTATTGGTGACAATGGGCCGATCCATTAAATCCATTCTTTTTGTCTGGATATACAAGCATACGGTAGGCCGCGTAGTTGAGGGAGATAAACATGTCAGCTGTTTGGAGGTATTTCCCGCTTTGTAATAGTATGTGACTTAATATTTATATTTTGTTTTCTTAGTTTAGTAACTAATAATGAATAATTTCATAATGGAATTGAAATTCCTGTTTAAGTATTTGACCACGAACCCTAACCCAGTGTCTGCATTTGATACCTGAAGCCCATCTATCGGTACCAGGACTGAAAGAAATCGCATCAGTGCTTCCCTAGAAGCAGAGCGGCCTGATAATAGTTTGTTTTCCTCAAAACAACCGTTTGGTATTTTCTAAAAGAAATTAGCACTCACTCACTCACTTACTCACACACATAAAAAGCAATGGGACTGTGTAATCAGCTTTTTACCCCCGCAAGACGGGGTATTCGCACCACACACACACACACACACTGTTCATAAACTGTATTGTAATCTTCATAACCAGTAAACAGAACGTTGTGTGTAAAGTTTGGTGGAGTGGCCCTTTAACAAAATCTAAATAATGAATCCTCAATCATGGCTGTAAACATGTTTCTATTTAGTATAACTGCTCCGTACCAAGTTATCCATGGTTCTCATGAGGGCCTCAAATTCGTGCTCCCCGATGCGGCTCTTGTGCAGGGGTCCAAAGGTGGAGCCAGCCCAGCCCACGGTGCCGGCCATGTTGGGTTTATGGGTGGTCCGGTCCAGCAGAATCAGGTTATGTTCACCACCGGCACAGCACAAAGCTGACACCTGGCAAAAAAAACAAGTTTTAGAACAAGCTGCAGCTTCTCTTTGGCAATTTCTAATTGAGGAAAAAGTGACTGAGCTAATTTTCTTCTCACACATTTTTTTTTTTAATTCAACACATCAACCTCAATGAAATTACAGTCACATGTGTGCTTTCTACAGGCCACTATTGGTCCTATAGGATTACTGCAGGGTGTCTTTGGCACGCAGTACTTCTCTAGTGTATTATACTGCAGTGCAGAGCTGCTGGCACAATTACAGTCAAAAGTGATGAAAACATGAGTGTGTGAGTGCGAGAACTACCTGGATCTGGCAGGCAGCCTGGATGTGGTAGATGGAGTAGAAAGCCTCCTCCACAGACTCCCCCAGAGCCACGATGCCGTGATTCCTCAACACCAGAACCTACACATCATGACATCAACCTTTACACAGCAATGAAAACCGCCCTCATTATTTCTATTTTAAAACAGCTGCCGGTTATTGAGAAATGTCCCTGCAGAACGAGAAGTCACGCGAAGACCAACTCCCAAAGTTAAGCCTCTAAGCAGCAGCAACAGCTTCAGTAATTAATCCAGGGTAAGAGCAAAAACCTTTGTGTCGTTTGTTCATTCATTCATTCAGAAAACTGAATGTGGGCTGAACGGGAGCAGTGACCGGGCAATGAAACACACAGACCTTTTCCCTGGTGGTCGACTCACCTTACAGGTCGGCCCCAGGCTCTTCTGCAGCTCCACTCTGTCCTCCTCATCCTCCATGACTCCGTTGTAGTTGAAATAAGCCACATCACCGACCAGCAGAGCCTCATGGGACAGTGGCAGGAGGCCGCACTTCATTGCTGAAACCTGTAGAAGGGTTGGCTGTCAGTTTTGGCAGCAAAGGTCATGTAACAGGCGAATGATACCAAACTCTAAAATATGAAGTATCTTAAGAGTATGAAGTGTTATTACTCGTATCCATGTGTCGCTGGATGTGACCAGTGGAAGTGCAACGGTGTCTCCTCTAAACAGGACTCCCAGGCTGACTCACCGCGGCAGAGGCCGGCGTGTGGAGGTGAAGCAGACAGCGAATATCTGGCCGGGCCGAGTAGATGGCGGAGTGCAGGCTGAACTTCTCAGTGTCCACGCCCAGGTTGGTGCTACCTCTCTCCACCATCTCACCCAGGATATTCACCTTTACCTGGATACCACATGAAAGCGGTTTTAAAACGCTTGTGCATGAAAGTAGATTTTGGCTCAATTATATAATTAAAATGCAATTAAAAAGAATAGCATCATATCAGTAACATCAGAGGGCTACGTGCACTTTTCCATAAACAGCCATGTCAACATACCCTCAGTGGCCACTTTATTAGGTACACGTTTGATCTAATGCGATCCAATACAACTGTTCAGTTCTAAAGTCTACATTTGAGATGCCTATAATGTTGAGACTGTCATACTGTGATGGTGTTGTACTGAACCGCATTAGGCATTTCTAATATTCTGCTCCTCTCATTATAATGTAGTCCAGTAAAACACCATCTTTATAAGCCCTTACAGCTGTACCTAATAAAATGGCCACTGAGTATGTGAGTGTGACCGTCATCATGGCTGTGATATGTCTTACTCACCAGACTGGATCCAGTCGCCTCGCTGTAGGCCAGGCCGTCTGGAAGCACCAAGAAGTGTTCCTGTTCTTTACTGACACGCAGCTGTCAGGGAGGAAGAGGAGCGTTACTGAAGACAGATGATGGAAGAGATGCTAATCGAAGATAATATGTTGTTGTGTGAAAAACATTTCTCTTAAATATCCGCTGTGTTTAAATTCAAACGTCTTCAAATGTATGGAAACGGAAACATTGAGTTGATTATGTTGATTTTGTGAATAAATAAATGAACCGCTTTTCTCTATTCATATTTGCAAATAACCCTAACGTGCGTTAAAGGAACACTTCATCAATTACTCACCCTGCGTTACTTTGAATTCTTTAAGAAAACTTTGTTTATCTGGCATGACTATACGAGGAACAAAGAATTAAAAAAACAGAGAAACGTTGCGAAGAATTTAAATAAATGGCGGTCGTGTTCAACAACAGCCAAACATTTGGGCACAACTCGTGCCGTATAATCCAAATATTGTTTCTCCAGTCGGATACTCAGTACTTCCCAAACATGCATCTTTGCTAACACCTTACTACTGAAAACAATTTTGACTCGTTCGAACGAGTGGCGCCTGCATGAGGCCATTGATGCGTGTTTTAAGGAGGAAGGTTTTAATGAAGATGCATGCGTTTGGGAAAAGGGGAGCAGACCACTGGATAAATGAGACTTGGATTTTACTGCCAGAGTTTGTAAAAGGATGTTTCGTTACTTTTTTGCTGTTGTTAAATCGCAGCTTCCATTTACTTACCATTCATCTTTCTCACTTTTGTATGTTTATTGATTCTTCATTCACTGTGAAGGCACGGAAATTTTTGTTTTCTTCAAGAATTTAAGGAAACACGGGGTGAGTATTTTATGTGCAAATGGTAATTTTGTGGTTGAACTAAATCGACAGATTACTGGATTACTTCTCGCATGTATCGCACAAACAACCTGATCAACTCAGTTATTTCCACGTATTAGATAGCCTTCCACAGATTACTGCTAAACAAAGGTGATCTTATATAGTCTGTGGCTCAGTGGAGGAGCAGGGTCGTCCTTCAATCAGAGGATTGGGGGTTTGATCCCCATCTCCGCTACTCCATGTTGATGTGTCCTTGGGCGGCGTGTGAATGGGTGTGTGGTTAGCCCTTGCATGGTAGCCCCTGCCATCAGTGGATAAATGTGTGGTAAAAAGCGCTGTACAAGTACAGTCCATTTACCATTTACAAATCTTTGTACCGAGCACCGACATGATGGAAACATCTTGTCAGTAAGTATGTCTTCTCCCTCACAACAAAAGGAAGAAAACAATCTGCGCATTTTAATACTCATACTACCATACGAATTAATAGGCCAGAAAAATATTTAGTATGTCGCACAATTTCGGTCGCATTTTGCAGCATGCTGTTTTTGTTATTCTCACACACATTCCTTTGTGCAGCGGATATATGAACAAGAGAGTCAAAGTTCAATGTTACGATGAGGTTGAATGTCTCAGTGCGTACTTTGTAAGGGCAGTATGTACGGTAAGAAAAAATAAAAAGCATGCCATTTGGAAAACAGTCTAAGTCAGGAATGTAATGTGAAAAGGTGTTTGCACTGACAGTGAGACAGGTGCGGCTGATCTGGGCCCAGCCATACAGGTCAAACAGGCGATGGACACTAGCCAGCTTGCAGCGCATCAACCTCTCCCCCTTCACCATGCTGCCCGGCTCCCAGCTCTGCAGGTCATTGATGGGTGTGACCATCATCATGTCTGTGGGAGAAAGGCAGAGTAGAGAGAACAGTAGAGATGAGGCTCTGCAGACACAAGAGATGAGGTTCTTTTCAAAGGGACACATTTCAACAAGGAAGACAGAATTGATAGCGCAACTTTAACTTTTACCAATATTATTGGTACATGGACTTTGGCAACCTCATATCATCCTCTGCATCAAAAAACCTAAGGCTGAGTAGAGGTCTAGGCAGCTAGAATAAATTAAAACATCTGTGTGTGTGTTCAAGACCTTTAACGCTAAAGAAACAATTACACAAATACATTGTGACAGTTTTCTCTGTTAAATATCGTCCGTCGTAAAACTTGTCGTCTACACTCTCCCGATACTTTTACGGCACATTTTTCTCATGATTCCTAATAATAGTGTTTGTATATAATGCACTGGTTATATTCTTAATCATGATACAATCTTTAGGGGAGCTGCAGAATTAAGTTTTAAGTTGAACAATAAAAAATACAAACACTTCATTAGTTTGAACTTTGTCATTGACACTGCCTGCCCATCTTTCTCTGCCACCAGTCCCATGATGCCCGAGTCAGTGTGTAATAGAATAAATAAATAATACCGGGCCTATAAGTTAGTTACAGTATATGCAGCATATTATGAAGTTGTTTAGTGTTCAGCACGTACTAGAAGGGGAGACGGGCAGAGCGGCTGGGGAGCCATGTGAGGCCATGAAATCAGCCAGCTGCCTCAGTGCCCATAGGTTGGACGAGCTGCCCCCCTTCTTCATCTGTTCCTGGATCAGCACATCCAGCTCCTCTCTGAACGACTACACACACAAACACAGATATTAATACGTCGAACACGCAATACAAATAATTTCAGTTTCATAATAATACTCAATGTGTAGGAGTTGAACATTTCTGTTTTTGGCGAATCCTGAATTGTCTCATTTCCCCCCCCCCCAAAAAAACGTTGAAAGATGCTATTGACACATACAAATTGACGGGTGATAAACACTCCTGCACTACAGGGGCGAGTAAACATATTTAATGAGTCAGCCTCTCTCCATCCATCCTTTCACTTCATGGTCACCCTCTCCTCTTCAGCGTCATGCAGCCTCCCACACATATGTACGAGCAGCTGCAGGCCAAGCTGTCAAGTAGCATTTGAGAACAGATTCATTGTAATGTGAGGAGATAAACTCATTTAGAGGAGAGGAGACAGAGAAGAAAAAAGACTGAGACATTAAAGCATTCACACGCTGACAAACAGACAGCTCACCGGACTCTGAAGAAGGCTGGAGATGTGTTTCTTATGCTGGGGTCCGGAGCTGGGTGTGGATTGCTGAGGAGACGGGAGGCCCTCAGGGACCCCATCACTGGGGCTGCGCTGCACCGGGGTGCCTTTGGGGGAGGGGGACTTGCTCATCTTCTACGTATTGCAGTGGGTGTCTTAAAGCCAGGAGTGGGTGGGGATAACTGGAAAGAAAGGGTGACAATATTTATTTATTAATTGAACTTTTTAGTCAATTGTTGTATTGGGTTCAGTGTCTTGCCCAAAGACATGTGGACAGTCTGCAGATCAACATCATAATACATCATAAAGCCAGAAACACATCGGAAATAGCGCATATCCCGGCTTATTGGAATATTGGAGCAATTCATGGCAAACACACAACAAGCTGCAAGTGTTGAGCTTTCTCTTGCCAGTGTTGTTCCATCATGGATTGTTGTTGTTGTTTTTAATTTTTTAAAAGGACAGTTTGTATTGTGAAAAAAAGTTTCAATTCCTCCCTTTCATCATTTTTAATTAACTGAGTGGTCACAGTTGAAAATAATAGCTTAAAAGACATTACAAAAAGGTTCAAACAAATAAAACTATTCAAATTATACGAGCCGTATGATTCTAAAGCAGCAGCCAAAAACCTGTTCAGATGAAAGTTGCTGGCTTATTCTAAAAACATCGGAGTACATTTGAAGATGGGAGAAGTGCAGTGAGCAGTAAATTGTTTAATCTGGCTGCCTACGCTTCCAGGAGTGCACAAAAGCCCTGATCTGGGATCAGGTGGTGCACATCAGCCTAAGCTATGGAGAGATCCAGTAAAGACGATCAAATAATGAACAAATTGTCAGTTCAATCAATATTCTTACTCATGTACAATTCAAACCCATGTAAATCCGTTTGCATCTTGCATTTGAGTGCAAAAATAAACAGCGTATTGGAGTGCACATCAAGCCTGGATTTCCTTGTATTTTTATAATGGCAGCATTAAGAGGAAAAACCTACCCTCACATTAAGCATGCTGTATTCCTCAGGGCACTGGCCGGTGGAAGTGCAGCGCTATAGAAAATGAAGCATTAGCAGGGCTCACATGCAGCGTCAGAACCAGTAACAGGAAGTTAGCAAGTGATGCGGCTCTGTAACTGGAGCAAGAGTAAAGAGTTACCGTAAGGATCTTCAGAGAAGCCACTCCCCGATTCTCACACACACACACACACACACACACACACACTTACACAGTGCTGCAGGGAGCAGATAAGGTCCCAGACACACCACACCCTCTCTCTCTGCTACATCTCATTGACCGACTTGATTAGTCGCTCACTTGATAAATTGAATAACTGTAACATAACTATTATGTGGATCTGTAATCACATGCGTCGTCGATTCCCATCCCTCATGTCTCTGGCTTCCAGGGCGAGCTTTTAAAAGATGCTCACTCCCTCCAACAGCACAAAAGCAATCCATGTGCTTTTCTAAATAGCACATTTTTGATTTGCACACAAGAAACTCGGACAGATGACTAAACCTTTAATGGAGTTTCTGGATGAACTGTGCACTTTTATCCCGATGACGCCAGGCTGCCTGCACTGAAAAGCATTGAAACAGCAACATCAGCTCTTTAAAGGAATAACAAAACTCCAAAATCATACACCGACATATGATCATTATGTTGTCTTGTTTTAATAATAAAGAAAGAGCTGCTGTGTTCAACTTAGTAATAAAACTAAGGTATTTACTTTTCAAATAAATGGGGTTTTCATTGTGATTTGATGGTCAGTTGTTGGTTGTATGCACTCACACACAGATATGTATATATGTTCATTCAAATATATCCAAGTAACGGTTTAAACAAAGTCGCTGATCTTAAAATTAGGACCAGCAGTCTTTCTCTAAAAGCCTAAATTTGAGAGCGGCTCTCTCCTATTGTCTCATAATAGAGGTTGGTTCAGAGTGTTTCTGCCTCTGGGGGTAGAGGGACCCAGCTGCTGGCAGGCAGCAGACAGAAAGAGTCTCGCTCTCTCTCGCGCTCTCTCTCTCTCTTGGGATGGTCCTAATGACTAAGGGGAGACGTAGAGATCTGGCTAGGCTGAAATAAAATGGTGGAAAACAAATCTAATCACAATTATTTATTTTAACCTGGTAGGTCATGGTCATTTTTAAATCATTGTTAACATTTACATTGAAAAAGTTTCTCCCCCCCATATATGTAACAAACAAATGTATTTTCTTAAGGCTGTATGATTTGTAGGCACAATATTACATTTATATTATAATAATATCATATTTTGAGAAAAATTACACCTCTAATCTACATCTTTAATGTTCAGCTATAGATCTGGCTGTTGGCCCGACATCACTTCCTGTTATCTTTAGTCTCACTGTGATCTTGCTGAATCCCAGGAAGAAGGAAAGCTGCCATTTCGTTCGTATCAAACAGCAAAAGAAGAACTGCAGTTATGTTTAGTTTAATAAATATTCAACAAATAATATGTGTTGCGTTTACCTTTACCAGAGTGTAAACTGTGAGATCTTTGGCCTCATCTACCTTAAAAAGAGGATGACTGAACCATATTTTTTGATGGTTTATGTAAATTTTGTTCACATACATGCCACAATTTCAATTAAAAAGGACTTTCAATCTAATATCCCTGCCGAACACAACACACTAAGTTAAGCCTCCACTAAAATAAATTATTATGGCCCAAAACTAAATTAATTTTAAACATCATGCAGACGGAGTGCTTTCTATAAGTGCAGCATATATAAGATGGACATGCATGAATGGTGTAGTGGTACAATACATTTAGATTTAGTCTCAAATTGGACATTTGGCTTCCATCTCAATGTAAATAAACAGTAGCAAAATATACAAAACATTTAAGAAAGGCGCAAATGAAAAAACTGCTTTTGGTCAGAGAGGTACATATCCCCCAATCATGTTTGTTTATCTTCCTTTCAGCATGTTTGAGGTTCAATAACTACAAACTTATATTAAGGTGTTTTAAAACGCAGACATCCTTTAATTGATCTAGGACACGCCTTATTGCAATGTATAATCAGTTTCTATCCCAAGATCTTTTTAGTATGAATGATGGGGGGAGATTACCATATACAGTCCCATCAACACTGAATCACATGGGGAAGGAAACGGAGGACAGACGTATCGATCATATAGTCACGCGAGTGCAGGGCAACATATTGTGCATCTACAGCTCCATATTTCGACGTGCATGAACAATATCGTTGTCGTTTTTGTTAGCCTTCTCCGCCCCTCCACCCGCGCGCTGCATGGCTGCCTAGCAACACTCGCACGCGCTGCAGCATCAGCACCAGGATCCGCTAATGGCCACCCACTAAAACGCAGAGGCCATGCAGCGACAGCTCAACCCTGCAGGACTCTCCCTCCGCAAAGAACCGCGCATTTAAAAGCCATCCCGTTCAATGGCCGGAGGAGCTCATAATGCCCCGCATGTTAACCCCGATACTGTCCCGAAAACAAATCCTCTGTGCAATAACAAACAGCCATCACGCTAATGAGCGAGATTACACAGCGCTGTTTAAAGCACCGGGGAGGCACTGCCATCACAGGCTTGTGAATACAAACTGCCCTCGTCACGGGCCTTCTTCTGCAGAGCACAATGACGAAAATAAAGCATGGCCAATATGGAGAGAGGGTGCTGTGCGCCCGTTAATGATGCAATTTTAATAACGTTATACAAGCACATAGCACAGTGCATCTAGAGAGGGAACATGGTACACATCAGGCAATAAAGGATGCTATAGTATTCGGATCACCGGCGCGCACACACGGTCCATGCACGCGTCAGGGAGGACCTTGTAGGTTACTACGCCAAGCCATTTAACTACGACAGCCTTGTCCGACACAACGAAACGCAAATGATTGCTGGTGGTGTACTCACCTCAGTGCATCCTCGGGACAGAGTCGTCTTTGCGGGTGCGGCACACCCACGTCCGGAACCGCGTCCTCAGACAAAAGCAGATGTGGTTAATTGCGATCAATCGGTCCCCGTTGGGATGCGACTCCGGGGTTCCTTTGTCAGACTTGTTCAGGGCCTCAGCTGATACCAAGCCAGTGGACCCTGATGTTTTTCCATCGCTCGGTGCTCCTGGACCAGCCCACTGCCACGCCTGTCCACAGTCCGACACTCAAGGGCTCCCACTCGCACAACTGCAGTGGGAATCAACCTCTTGCAAAGCACTTAGTTATTGTATGTGTAAAGCCTATAGGTCCAGCCCTGCTGGGTATCTAATGCTGGTTCCTAAAACGTTGTTTAGTTGGCTAGGCCCTGTTCAAGTGGGACTAAATGTTTCCCATCAGACAGGCGCCACCTTCTGTTGTAATGGTGAAGAGCCGTTAACCTACACTGTAAAAAACACCCAGAAAATAACAGTATATTTTCACAAGTACTGTACTTATATTTAACCTGACTGTTTCCATTTACTGCCACGTTATACATCTAATCTACAACAAAATACAAAAAAATTATACTTATTCCATTTGAGTCATTATACTAATGCTACACTGCGAATACAGATTTCACACATAAAATACACTAATATCTTGCTATAGATCATGAGACCACAATAAAGATGTGCTCAACCTTTAAAATGCTGTTTAAATATTAATGCATAACATATATTGATTCTACTGACTACTTGTTTTTTTATACATTTTTCTGAACATGCTTATGACTTTTTTACTTTAGTAAACATTTGAAAGCAGACCTGTGGTATTGCTACTTTTACTTAATTAAATAAACCGTACTGCTTCTCCCAATTCTTTAAAAACATATGCTACTCTGGACACATGTCCTAAATTACATGAATTAATACATTTAAAAAAAACACAAGCTACAATGGCTCATTTCAACTCAGGCTTTTTGATAAATATGTACAAATTAACATTATGAGAGCCAGAATGTAACAAAACATGTCTGTCCGCTTACATGCCTTCCTTCAAATGGACAATTCATGAAAGCTGATAATATTAACTTAATATGTATAGCAGTATGATGGTATTCCTGTTACGGTGAAGAGACGATGTTAAATGAGAAGGCATCTATTTGATTTAATAAAAAACAAACCCTTTCAGACAGTCATGTAAAAGAAAACGGAGGCAGTCTTGCTTATTTTATTTAAGGGCCGCCAAGAATACAGTTTGTAAAGCAAAAATAAAAACATTCATATTTACTCAAACAAAATGTAAATTTCAGATGTTAAATTAAATAAGATAAATAAATGTGCATATTCTTCAAGAAAAATCCTTTCTTCAACAGGCCCCTAAAAATAAAACAAAAATTATCTAATATAGCACAGTTGCTTTAACACAATTACTACATTCAGCGACTTGTTGATGGTAATTGATAATCTGAATTGTTGTTTCCCCCAGTGCAGTGATGCAGGTGTTTTTATTTGCCCCCTGACATCCCAAATTCTGGTTACACGAGGAACTCAGCACACTGCTGATCACACTTAAGAGTGAAGTTGGGTGCGACCGATTGAAACATCCAACCAGAAGATGGCACTGTAACTGCTTTTCAAATCTCTGGGAAACATTACTCTAATTTTTTTCTCTGTGCTCCAGTGTTGTTCAAAATAAATAAAAAAAATTAGAAATTCGAAGAGGGTTGATTACTTCTTTGTGTAAGGGTTTGTTGACATCGCAAATTACCAGTCATGTTTATTTCAATACAAGCAGAGGCACAATCAGTCTTAATAACTGAACCCATCAGTCAGTGTGCTGGTTCTGTAAGCACAGGGACAGTGTTGCGATGGCAGCAGGAAGACACTTAACACATACAGTTCGGTTACGAATGTCAGTGAAACGAACATATACTCAAACACTAACTAACATTTTGACTTGTCATAACAGGCCCAGCGCAGGTGTTACCAAAAACATAAACAATGGCTCAAGTGTCCCATTAGGACGTGATAGTGAGACACCATTCAGGACCCTGAAACTGATGCAGCCAAATGGGTCATTCATTTTATTACACATTAATTTCCTAATATGGCAGTCACAAAAAAAAGAGTCAGGTGGTTGTTTTGTACCAATTTCATAAAATTGACAATCATCTGTCAAACCACATTAGGGCAGCATTTGTATACTATTAGACCAATGTAGCCCAATAGTACCATTACTACCACAACAATGAAGAAATAGATGAAAAAAGAGGAAGGCAAAGAAAAAAAGATGACAAAATCTTACCAACTTTTGGTATGATTTTAGCCATCTGGATTTTAACTGACTGGATATGTATACATGAATATCTAACCTGGCAGGTCTCCAATATTGGTCCAAGCCATGTGCTTTAGGGTTGAGGCATCTGTGGAATAAATAAGGTGATAACGTCCGAGTTCTGAATAGTGCATTTTCTTAATGCAATAAGCCGCATGAATAAGCAATACATTTGCCATCAATAAAAACATTTTCAGCAACTTGATCAACTGACCAGGACATAGCTCTTGCGCTACAGGTTCAACTTGTGTTTTTTTGACAGGTTTCCTCATCTGGGCAGCTGTTGCGATAGCACGTCAGGCCAATGGAATAATAGAAAAGTGTCCCTGTCTACATCCAAACCTCTGCACCTTGATTTATACAATCAAATGAGGTACTTGTGAGGAGGCTTTGAATGAGTCTGATCACTGGGCTACACTGAAAACAATCAAATTCTTTGTGTTGATTGCCAGCTGTAATCGTGGTATATTCCTTAAAAGTGTCTGATTGCCTATTGTTTGAAGGGTCTGCATTTATTCCTGTGTACAGTATGAAGGCTGCCTGCATTATGCTCAAAAGGTTACGTCAGTCTACAACTGATGAAGATTTTGTATTTACATGAATTAATTATTTTATAAAAACAATAATTATGAAATACAAGATTATGTTTCTGTTGGAAATGGCTATGTTTGATGGAATCTGCAACCTCGCAGCTAAGCCCCTAAATCTTACACACTATTCTTTAAAAAGGTTTGGTTTTTGGTTGAGCAGCTTATACAAACCTAGTTCCCTTT
Organism: Cyclopterus lumpus; assembly: GCF_009769545.1. Lineage (NCBI taxonomy): Eukaryota > Metazoa > Chordata > Actinopteri > Perciformes > Cyclopteridae > Cyclopterus > Cyclopterus lumpus. The sequence goes on from NC_046974.1 coordinate 8,576,415, forward strand.
CTTTACCCTGTTGGTAGTGTAACCCATCACACAGCAGCTTTTAGGCATATTGTTGGTTATTTGCTATCAGACTAAAGCAACAAAGAGTCACACAAAGTCAATGGAAAGCAATGCTTTGTTTCCCTACAGGTGTGGCCGGGACGTAAAGGTTTGCTGTCTCTAAAGCAAAAATAATTTCTTGAACGGCCAATTGGTTATGCTTGAATAAAACAATGTAGTAGAACTTAAGAATATGCTGGCAGCATTAGGTTGGTAGTTTTAAGCACATGGCATTCAAAGTCAGCCCCTCCTCCCCAACTCAATGAGCAGTGGGAGAGAGACGTTAATGAGAAAAAAAACAGTGAATCAGAGAAAGAAAACATTGTTTTCTAATTGATAATGGAGGGTACTTTGGCAAGTGCAAAAATTCACACTCATCTGCACAACCCTGCGGGAGGGTGTTGCATTAATGGCTTTTTAATGAATGCAGAAAAAAGGCATGCTTTCTCGTCGGCTTTGTGTTTGGAGGGCCTAAGCACATAAAGACCTGATTATACAACAACCGGCTCTCATCTAAAGTAATCTAATACTGCCACTTTGTATCATACAGTCACATTATAAAAGGGGGTCTTGTGCCTCAGGTGTGACAAAGCAGCTGTATTTCACAATCTGAAACACCATGTCTTTGACACAGTCTCAAAACATACCGTATGTCAATACCAATTGCTTCAAAACTGTAATATTAGAGGGCTTTTGTACTGCACTGTATTATAGTATCCAAATGTTGCCGTTGTTGTGTACTACTCCTGCAGCATCCTGATCATCTACTCATCCGACTAATAGTTCATATAAATGCCCTTTTTGAAAACAAAAACAGGATACATTAAAACGATTGTATTCTGATGTATTTTTGCATGTTTATATGTCTGTCAATTCATGTATGTAAAAGGACACAATATTAGATTCCATTCAATATACATAACGCCACAGTTTTGTGTTTAAATATATAGGTGAAATAAACTAAGAGATGGTCCCTAGTCAGAAGCGAACCAGGGATTTCAATTCTAGTTTAATTTTTTTATTTTACTATAGAGTACATCAGAAACAATATGGTGTTTTTAACCTGAGGCTATATTTTATGGGTTTATGATTAGGATGGAACCACAGTAACAGAACCTTGAGTTATGTTCTTGTTAACACTGCATCCTCTTCGCAATGGAGACAAGTATGATGTCAACCTCATCAAATGCAGAAGTGTAAACCCAGAGAGAGAAAAAGTAAACATGATAAAAGGTCAAGATGAAGTTCCTCTTTCTTAATTGTGAGTGATTTTTTTCCCCCCTTTAGGCCGACTGTCCATCTTCTTAAATGCTGCACTACAACAGCTCCCTGGCCAGCGTCAGATGTAGCTGGAGTGTAGCCGAAAAACACTAAGCATAAAATTAGGCAGAATGCTAGGAAAGTGAAATGAGTTACCAAAGTCTGATCGGGTGCTACTTGGATGATGAACTGGTAGGGGGGCATCCCACAATGTTGCAACATCAATCGGGTCATATCTCCGTCCTCTGTTCCCGGTTCTGGGGGCATGGAGAATCCATCTTCCATACGCTCCTCTGACATGTTCAGCAACTGTCAGGGGAAAAAAGCATGATAGAGAAAATAGATCAAAATATAACCTTTTACTTTCAGATAATTACTTGCCTTAGACTTGAAGAGTAACTATGACAGTTTAGGATCACTGACCTGCTGCATTGTATGATGAAATGGGATGCGATTGTTACACTGTAAGCAAATATGGGGTAATTATGGGGGGAAAATTATATTTTGTCCTCGATTGTCATGAAAAGCTTTGAGAATGTTGGAGTGTTCCTGCTCAAAAAGGGAGACGAGCCAATGTTAGTTACATAGCAGTTTTAATATAAGCATGAGGGAAATACACCCTGATAACTACATTGTAAAATTTTGTGATGATAATGTGATTGAGGCTTCTTCAGAAGGACACTGTACTATCAAGTGGTGACAATAACCATGTCATTCAAAATGCTGCCTAAACACAGGAAATGGTCCTTGACCCGAAGCAAGTCACTCACCATGAGCCAGTTATCACCAAAAACAAGACAATCAAGGTGTTTTTGTACAAACACATAACTTTCCACATAGACAGCCTTTATATCCTGGAATACACACATTGCAATAGACTGCAGCAGAGACATTACTTCCTCAACAGATTGAGGCTGCATGGAATTAGCAGTCAGAGCATGATGATGTTCTACCAGGCAATCCTAAAGAGCAGCATAAGATATGTAATTACACCAGTCATGAAACAAGCAACAAAAGGATTTTAACATCCTCTCTTTTCTGAATATGAATCCCCAAAGGCTTAATTCTAGTGCAATAGTGTAATGTGCAATGGATAAACAGATACTTCAGCACTTAAAATCGGCTTTTTTATCTCTTTTAATTTTCATTACAATCATTTAGTAGGTGATTTTCTTTTTCCCCAGAGCTGATGCAGTGTTTTCCTTTACAGATAAATGTAGGCAGGTACCCTCACCAGTCTGGATTCAAGGCAGGCCACTCAACAGAGACTGCCCTCCTTGCATCTTCCATCGCAAACTAAAAACACATCTTTTTTGACTATACCTTGAATAGGGAAGGTAGCGCCGTAGTACCACTTTAGCAGCACTTAAATGGCTCTTACTGATAGCACTTTGTAGTTTAACACTTTAGTATCACTTTAATGACTCTTACTGATAGCACTCTGTAGTTGAACTTTATTATAAAGAAATTGTACTTTCTCGATTCTTGTTCTTTGATTTTCTACATATCACCCAATCCTAATTTACATAAACTGAAATGTATCAAACCACTAATGATAACTGCACAGTGAAAAAAAAACTCACATCTTCCACCCTCCATAGGTCATTGCCCAAGCCCTCAGTCTGGCCATAAGTGATTGCATTCTTTAGGAAATCAGTTCCACTGCCATCATCCTGAGAAAAAGAAAATAACAATAATCAACATTTCAAAGTGTCAGGTTTGTCAATGGAAAGAAACCAAGGGCGCTTGTTATTTGATAGAGTCCTGATGATGCAGCACTTACACTGTCTGCGTCTTGCAAAACTGCAACGAGCAATCGAATGTATTCCGTCGCAGCTTTGAGTGTGTCCACTTTGCTGGGCTTCCTGTCTGGTCTCATTAGTGGCACCATGCGTTTCAAGCGGGAGAACATGGTGTTCAAGTTCCTGATCTATACAGAAAAGAGGCTGAACTTTCACATCAACTAGCCAGATTAGATCATCCAACAACATTGGATTTAAACAAAGCAAAACAAGGATGAATAAGAACATCCGTCTAAAGATTGACAAGTGTTTTAGTCAGTGACATTTGTCTTGACTTCATCCTTTATTGCTGATTGTATGAGTTATAACACATGAGCACAACATGCACAAGAAAAATGTCCTCTTGTGTTAGTGTAAATCATAATGTATTGTTTGCAGTTGTATATATGTTATTGAAGGACAGTTGCTCTTCAACAAACATCTCTCCCCCACCTCCCACTCATACCTTTCCTCCACACGCCTCTTCGCTCCACAATATACTTGTTCAACACAAAAGGATATTGATTCCATATGAGAAATAAAGTAGAATATCAAGATCATCTTATAAATAATTTATGTTAAGTCTTCACCACTTTCGGTCTATTGGTTTTAAGACGGGATGCATTACATAGCAAGTAAAATGTGATAAGAATAAGACTGACCACTTAGTGCAGGTACATGGCATGTTTTTAATAGAGAAAATAAATAGGGTTCTGTACATCAACCCGAGCCAGCACAGGTCTTTAAATACTGACTCAGTCAACCTTTGACAGTTGCATTTCAAATCGATGTAACTTAGCCAATTGAATGTTATTAGCTCTTTAAAAAAATCTGTACAAATCACTACTGTCACAATACTTTTATACATCCATACATATAGACGTAACCTCTTCCAGACAGCAAGATAACATGTATTAACAATAAATCATAAACCTTAAATCCATTTATTCAATTCCCCAGTTTACCAGTGTATGTGAAAACATTTGCTTTCTTTTACTTTGTGCCAAACTACATTTTCATTTTAAAAAGGGTCAGGCTTACTGCCAAACAAAGAACTCTTAAAAACAAGGGACTAACCAACCTACCTACCTTATGTAAACCCTAGCTGTTCCCTACCTTATGTTAACCCTAGCTGTTCCCTATCTTATGTTAACCCTAGCTGTTCCCTAGCTTATGTTAACCCTAACTGTTCCCTACCTTATGTTAACCCTAGCTGTTCCCTATCTTATGTTAACCCTAGCTGTTCCCTAGCTTATGTTAACCCTAACAGTTCCCTATCTTATGTTAACCCTAGCTGTTCCCTAGCTTATGTTAACCCATAGCTGTTCCCTATCTTATGTTAATCCTAGCTGTTCCCTATCTTATGTTAACCCTAGCTGTTCCCTAACTTATGTTAACCCTAACAGTTCCCTAGCTTATGTTAACCCTAACTGTTCCCTAGCTTATGTTAACCCATAGCTGTTCCCTAGCTTATGTTAACCCATAGCTGTTCCCTATCTTATGTTAACCCTAGCTGTTCCCTAGCTTATGTTAACCCTAACTGTTCCCTAGCTTATGTTAACCCTAACTGTTCCCTATCTTATATTAACCCTAACTGTTCCCTAGCTTATGTTAACCCTAGCTGTTCCCTAACTTATGTTAACCCTAACAGTTCCCTAGCTTATGTTAACCCTAGCTGTTCCCTAGCTTATGTTAACCCATAGCTGTTCCCTAGCCTATGTTAACCCATAGCTGTTCCCTATCTTATGTTAGCCCTAGCTGTTCCCTAGCTTATGTTAACCCTAACTGTTCCCTAGCTTATGTTAACCCTAACAGTTCCCTAGCTTATGTTAACCCTAACAGTTCCCTAGCTTATGTTAACCCTAACTGTTCCCTAGCTTATGTTAACCCATAGCCGTTCCCTATCTTATGTTAACCATAGCTGTTCCCTAGCGTATGTTAACCCTAACAGTTCCCTAGCTTATGTTAACCCTAACAGTTCCCTAGCTTATGTTAACCCTAACAGTTCCCTAGCTTATGTTAACCCTAGCTGTTCCCTAGCGTATGTTAACCCTAACTGTTCCCTATATTATGTTAACCCTAGCAGTTCCCTAGCTTATGTTAACCCTAGCTGTTCCCTAGCTTATGTTAACCCATAGCGGTTCCCTAGCTTATGTTAACCCTAACTGTTCCCTATCTTATATTAACCCTAACTGTTCCCTATCTTATGTTAACCCATAGCTGTTCCCTATCTTATGTTAACCCTAACTGTTCCCTATCTTATATTAACCCTAACTGTTCCCTAGCTTATGTTAACCCTAACTGTTCCCTAGCTTATGTTAACCCATAGCTGTTCCCTATTATGTTAACCCTAGTTAAAGCTAGGTTAGCTGCCCTCCTGTCAAACACATGACCACACTATCAAACATTAATACAGCATTGTTTAACACTCACTCTCAGTCGTTCTTTGGCGTTGACCAGTTCTCTTTTTTTCACAGTTTGATTGAAGTCCTCGGCCACAAAGTAAACGCCGTCTTTTACCCGTTTGAACTTTTCAATGCTGCTGTGTGCAGGGAGCGCGGACTCGCCCGTTAACCGCTTCAAAATATCGCTCATTAATTCCTCCTCTGGCACCTTCATGTTTAACCAATTACATATATGAGACTTGACAACTTGTTGCTTCTGTTAACTTTTTTTTTCCGACTGCAAATCACTCGTGTAAACGGCGCAAAGACGGGGAAAAAAGCGCGAGCTGCCGTAATCACACCTGTGCAGCGTCTTTAATTAGTCCCCTGCAGCAACTTGAGGATGCGTTTGACGAATATACGCCGTGCAGGTATGACGTGTTCACACTACGGAGGCTGCTCTACTTCTTCTTCCAAAAATAATACGTAACATTAAGCATTATAAGGAGGCCTCGGCGTGCTTCTTATCATGTTGGCGAACGTAGGCCTATGTTTAAATTGGGCACGCATTGGGTTTTGGGAATCGTGCACTTTCAAATTAGTTAAATAAAATGGAGGAACGAGAGAGAGGGAGAAACACAAATAAGGAAAGCTGACAAACTGAAGGTAAAAAAAGCGAGTAAAACAAGAGTAGAAATTAGAAGAATGTCAAGGCCTTCTTATGTGCCGGGTGTCTATTCTACGTTTTTAGGTATGTTATTCTCAACAAGAACTTTACTAACTTAACATGAAAGGTTCAAGTTTAATAACAATAATATTCCAAGGCCAACGTAGAAGCCATGAAATGTTTAGCATTTCCAGACATTATTCTATTGGAGTCATTTGAGAAGTAATTGTATTTGCTATCTCAGACAATCGGAACAAAATAAATCAGGTCAAGCATGTTAGCCTTGAAATGACAGGAGGTCAGAGAAAAAACAGCTTCCCACAGCACTGATATTGGCAAGAGACGGGGCTCGATTCTCATCGAAGTCTGCCTTCACTGAGAGCGCACACACGTGTCCCTTTGTGCTTCTGATTAGCACCCTTAAGGAGAATGCCGTACAAAAGCACCCCAAATCATCCTGATCAACTCAGAAAAAGTGGGAGTCAACAACCTCAACAAGGTATTGCTTCTTTCATGAAATGTTTTTTTGTGTAAGAAAATAAGTATCAAATTGTGAATGTGAATTTGGTAATGAGTTCGAATGAAGTTTAAAAGGACACCGAACACAGGTGATTTTGTACTTGTAATTTTTACCTGGGAGGACACAAGTTTCATGGTCGACAGGAAAACATGTACACAGTTGCTTTGTGCATACTTGTTTTAAAACACCTGTTTCTGTGTTATAGAAATAAAGAGCTGTCAAAGATATTTTTTCTATTCCATAAAGCAATGTTTTTTCTACCCAAAACGTATATGTTGTCAAAAGTAGATTGCATTATTCATTCAGGCTTTTTATATGCCAAAGAGGATACCTTTGGAAGGATACAAGTAGAATCTTTTTAGTCAAGTTACATTACTGGACTACTTTACCAACAACATGTCCTATTGCTCTCAGACTTCAAAGCAACTGTATAGAGCGTTTAATGTGCAAAGACTCATGTTCAAGAATCCATGTACCAACCCTTCAATACCTCAAAGAAGGGAATCATAACCTCTTGTTTTGCTATGGTTGCCATGCCATTTTCTGTGTAGCACTCAATCACCGAGAGCATTTTCCCGCTGTGTTACTCGGCCTTCCTTTCTTTGTGCCAATGTTCCTTCTTTGTGATGTACTTTTTTTTTTTAAACGGCTCGTTTTCTGCAATATGTGGATAAATCACTTAGTTTTTCCTTCTATTTCAGCTTGTGGGCTTTGTTTGCCGTTATTTGCTGTAAACATCAACCTCTCGTTCAGTTATCCTAAATTATCTGTACTGTTCTTTGCTCACCTAACTCATGCATATTTATGCCATATACATTCATATTTCAATACATGCCTGATTTTATGAGGACCATGTATGTGCCTGCTTTCATAAGGTGGGCAAAAATAATGAATCAAAACAGTTGAACATTGTAATGACGTGTTTGATCGCTTGACATGCGATCAAACACATGTCTTCAGCCTCTGACACATAACTCAAAGGCCGACTGATGGTAGTGTGGGGTGTGTATCCTGTGAACAATATAACCCCAATATAACACCATGAAAGTGACAGACAGCCACAGGAGGATACACACCCCAAACCACCATCAGTCTGCCTTTGAGTTATAGTGTGTGTGTGTGTATGTATGTGTATATATATATATTTATATTTATTGCTGGTTATAAAAGGACTATACATTTTGGATGAGAAGTAATAATCTGCAAAGTAGCTTGAGTCCGCAGCTGAATGTAGTGAGTGTAAAGTAGCCTATCCAGCATAAAATTGGAACAATTTAAGTTCAATGCCCTTGAAATCGTGCCTAAAAACAGTACTGGATGCCTGTAGTTAAAACAAATAAAAAATAAACCTTCATTGACTATTTATTTACAAAAAACGAACAATGTTAAACACTTCCTACAGGTTGCAAGGCTCCCCCTTCAGGTCCATGGACAATATTTAAAAAATAAAAACGGAGATCACGCCGGGCCTTCTCTGCAGCCAATCAGCGCCGTCGGTTCGCGATGACGTCATCAAGCTACTCGTAACTTCAGGAAGCTGGAAGTTTCCTACGGCTGCGTTGTTTAAAACTTAACTTTCAAGTTTGAATTCCCGAGTTTAGACGAGAAACCGACCGGCGCGTGAAATAATAATTGCTTTCTGCAGTAATTGTGTAAAGAGGCTGTCCTTGAAGCTCAACTGTGTTGAAGTCTGAACGCAGGCGGACAAAGCAGGACTTAAAGTCGCCACACATCCCTGCAAGATGTTAGCCTCGAGTATTTTGGCTAATTTCTGTACGGAACACCACGACGAACAAGCGCAGAAAGTGAGTACTGGTGTGAAACACTGGGTTTGTTCTGGGAGGTTGAGTCTTGAACTCGGGTCCAGCAGTTAGTCCGACCCCTTGTTCCAGTTAAAGTAATAGCAACGTTATGAACGGAGCGACGTCTTCCTGACCCAGATATGAGGTAGTCGGCTACTGTTCAAACATATTGCACGTAGGTTATTGCTTCTGGTGTTGAATACAATGAGTGTGTTTAATGAACACATGTGTAATATGGGTATCTACTGCATCGACATCTTTATAGCTATATAACGCGAACCATGCACATGTTAGTACGGCCTTGGAAGACATGTCAGAGTAGGAAAGGCACAAGAGGAAATTAATAATTATGTCTGAATAATAATGGACATATAGATAATCTGGAGCCCTTTTTAACACAAACACCTGTACAACTTCTAAACAGCTTAATTCCTCATATAATGCATTACATATACTGGTTATCATTTCTTATTGTTTTATTTCTTATTCAGTGCAATTCCTGATTGCAGTCAGTGATAGAAAGCATAGCATTGCCCAGTAACGCTGAACACGGATCTTTCTTACTGACGCTTTATAAAAACTGACTCCTAAAATAGTTGAATGGAACTCATTTACCTATTTGTCTTTCTGTTGGATGCCATTGCTGCCTGTTTTGTGAATTGATTTTGGGATGGTTTCAGCTGTCACCAATCCTATTGGGCCTCTGCTCTTTGGGCAAAGTAAAAAATAAAGTGTCCCTTGAAACAAAACATAGCATTTGCACTTAATACTTTGGTTGATGCCAGGCACATATTACAGCGTATTCCACTCAATCTTTACACCTAGCCTACTTGCTGTGTCAGACAAAACAGTAGACTGGGTCTTTTTGTTTTTTGTCATAACATTAGATGGCAAAATCTGTTTTTCATGGTCTCATTCAGAAAAAGGCCTTCTCACCTCTTTTTGTCAAGCTATTTGTGGCGAAACTATGCTATCCCCACCATCGCCGCTTTCACATTGCAGTACAGACGAGGTGTGCCTGTGACGTAAGCCAGCCAAAGCTTTTGTTCTTTAAGTATACAAGGTATTTGTTCAATGTTTTGCCAAGATACAAGATACATGTACAGACCATGGAGGCAAGGTGACCCAGTAGAAAAGCTGATACATTATACAAGTCCTCTTTATGAAGAAAAAAATCCATTTAATTTAATTTCACTTCCTATCACATGTTTCTCATCTACTTTATCACAAACATTGACACCAGAAGTGTTATTTGTACTTGTGCTAATGAGCTAGAACTAACTAAGGTGTAATCCACCTCAAATCAAAGCCCGCTCAATATTACATCAGAGCTGTCTGCTTGGACTGCATGCTACGACACTCATTAGCTGTGGAGCCCAGTGCAGCTGTTGAAATGTTTGTTTTCGGTTATAGAAATCCTAGCTAACATCAAATTGCATTAGAGAATTCCAGAACAGACCTTCCTTAACAAGAACTTGGCATGGGATTTGGAACAGCAGGTTGGACAGCAGGTGATAGTGCTATGTTAAAAATGTCATTGATAACCTCAATTAGCTGGTTGGCTCATGTTACTAGTACACAATTAATAGGATAGCCATCTAAAGAGGTTTTGAGCTTTTCTTAATGCAGAACTGTCCATTTTTTATGTAACTGTTTCTCCTCTCTACAATGGCTTAGGTGGACAATTACCTGCACCATTTTCATCTGTCAGATGAGACTTTAATGGATTTGTCAATAAGATTTCGACGAGAGATGGACAAAGGCCTGGGCAGAGACACCAACCCCACAGCTGCTGTCAAGATGCTGCCCACGTTTGTGCGCTCCACTCCTGATGGAACAGGTAATACCGCTTTTTAGGCAGGAAATGTACACAATGGGTCCATTGAACACATGTTTGACCCATTCACATTAGAATGCTGTTCAAGTATCAATAGCCCCTGAACTCCTCTCCACCATTATTGTTATTCACTTCTTAAAGTTAAACAAATCAGACAATCTGTTTGTAACTCAGTATCAGGCAAAGGGTCCATATCATCCATGATTCCTCTGAAAGCCAATCATAGTGTATCTAGTCAGAATATCACCCTGGAAGAAATAGTGTGTCTAGATTTGACTGTAACCATGAGATGGTGCTTTTTTCACAAAAACACAAAGTAGATAGAATAATAATGTTTTTTTTGTTTAGGCCATGGTTTGCATGCGGTATGTTTCAGTCATTGCTGGAACTTCAATAATGTTTTACACCCCTCTGTTATAAATAGTTATTTTTCACACATTTTTCACATCATCTGATTTTCAGTGATGGAATGGAAGTATAAAACAAAAATGTTAAGATGGTACTCTGGTTGAAACTTGAATTCCGTGTGTGTGTGTGTGTGTGTGTGTGTGTGTGTGTGTGTGTGAGAGACATGTGACATATGATGTTGTGTGTTTTGTTCAAAGAGCAAGGTGAATTCCTGGCACTCGATCTTGGCGGATCAAACTTCCGGGTACTGCTCGTCAAAGTTATGGCGAACGGCAAGCAAGAGGTGGAGATGGAAAATCAGATTTATGCCATTCCTGAACACCTCATGAGAGGCAGTGGGTCAGAGGTAATAACACACAGATAATATATACAGTACTTTACTTTACATGTCATTTAGCTGAATCTTTTATCCAAAGTGACTTACAATAATGTTACATTCATACACTGTAGACACAGCTACAGGGAACAATTCAGGATTAAGTGTCTTGCTCAAGGACACATCAAGTAGGGTGATTAAAAGACGGACCTGCTAACAACTGACCCACTGTCGCCCCATTTATACTGCAAACAATGTGGTGTACAGTACATGTCATGGACTGTCTTGTAAAAATGTATGTGGCAACTCAAGCAAAACCCTAGAGCGCCACTCCAAATCCCTTTTTACATTATCAATTTTGTAATTTTTAGAATTGTATGCATTTTAACCAGTTGCTTATTTTTCACTGGGTTGAAATTTGTACTGAACATCAAAGACACCCCAAGGTGTATGTATTTATGTAAATAGCAAAAGAGTGGAAATGAACATGAAATAAAACCAGCACATGTTATGTAACAGCCGGTGATTTCCTTTTCTTTCTTTTTTTATGGAGTAAATAATTTAATGATCTGAATTATTTTTCAGTTTCAGCAACAAAGTTATATTTAACAAGGAATACATCTACTGTAGATGTCATAGGACTATATTAATATGAAACAGAATACACATTTGGTTGCGTAAAAGTGAATGGAGATATTAATTTTCCTCGTCTTTGTCGATGTGTCCTTGGGCAAGAGGTGGCTGTGGTGTATGAATGGGTATAAATGTTAGTTAGTTAGTTCTGATGGGCAGGTGGCACCTTGCATGGTAGCCCCTGCCATCAGAATAAGTGTGACTGGCATGTAGTGTGTTAACCGTAATCTAAATTTAACTAACCTCACCCTTACCTTAAACCAAGTCTTCACCCCAAAAAGCAATGGGACTGTGTAATCAGTTTTTTGTCCCCGCAAGACGGGGTATTCATTCACATGCATAGACACGCATAGACACGCATACACACACACACACACACACACACACGTTGAAAATTAAACCCTCAATTTTCCAGCTGATGGTTAATAAGAAAACTGACCTTTCCTCTCTCCTGTAGTTATTTGACCACATTGCTGATTGCCTGGCTAATTTCATGGAGAAGTTCGGCATAAAGGATAAAAAGCTCCCTCTGGGTTTCACCTTCTCGTTTCCCTGCCAGCAGACCAAGTTGGATGAGGTGAATGATTTAAATATTTGATGTACTTCAGGTAATTCTCCAACCATAAGTGAGAAAGTCCTGTATCAAATGCCAATGGAAATGGCTTTGCGTGCCCTCGTTGGCACTCATGTCATAGGTGGCCGACCCCTGCCGTACATTAGTAGTATTACAGTACAGCTATGTGTTGTCCTGCTACTTTTACCTTGCAGATACTGCTTTTATCAGTGCACTTAAAACATCTGAGGAGGTTGGCAAAGCCAGCTTCTTCATTTAATTCTCTCTCAAATGCTTCCTGTAATTTTATTTTATATTCTGAATTAGTTTAACTCCCATTTACTTGTTTGTTTATTTTAATTATATAGTAACTGTTTCCTGTTATGTCAAGTATTTAGGAGCCTATAAACTTTGCAAAAATTATCCATTCAAATGTATGGAAAAATGTACACACTTTACGCATTTACATGCATTTCAAACTCCATCTGTTTAATCATACCGCTAGAAACTAAAAATGCTCGACATCTTTCATACATTCTGGTTATCATGCTCTGAAGCTTAGCAAAATGCCCTTCTCAGATTTTGATGTTGGTGTGTATTAGGGATGTTAATAATTATAATAATGTATCTGTTTATCGACGATAAGATTCTTGAACAATGAATGCTTTTAGTTAAAATGTAGGTTGGAGGAGCGGCTTGTCACTAAAACGAGAATAGCTGGTCTACCTTAAAGGTCAGCCCAGCTGAAAAGAAACGGGCACAAAATATTTGTTTTACTGTGTCTTTATTTTCCTATTTGCAGAGTGTTTTGGTGTCCTGGACCAAACGCTTCAAGTTAAACGGAGTAGAAGGAAAGGATGTGGTCAGCCTTCTGAGGAAATCCATCAAAAGACGAGGGGTAAGCGTACAAAATCTAGTTTCATGGTGTATTATGTACTATTTACCTACATTTTAAAACATGTGCAAACTTACAAAGACCTAGAAATCGATTTTGTTTAGTCTAGAGATTATGCATAATGCATGAAATGTATGTAGTTATATAATGATGCAGTTCTGACCCTCTCTGATTGTCGCTTGAGGGAAATTGGCTAAACGAAGCATCCCTGGCAGCTCAGTGATGTGCAGCATGGCAAACCACCAGTCACCTCTTACTCACCACTTGTGGGAAGCATTTCAGTATTGAGCAACTGAACTCACATTTGTCCTGAATTCCACATACGGAGAACAAGCCTATCAGGGGCTATTATTAGTGTCAGATGAAGGGCGAATTTTAAAGGTGACGCGATTGCATGCGATGAAAAGCCTTGAGATTAAATGCCAGTTTGCTCAGAAAGCTTGAAGTGACGCAAATATGTGTCTGCATAAGTTGCAAGTTCTGTCCGAAGACACATTAATACTCAACAACCGCTTGGTTTTGGCTTATGTGCACATCCGCTTCAGGGGGATGAGTAAAGAACAGTGGGAAAATAAAATAAATAAAGGTTCTGCTTTGTGACAAACTCCTCCAGCACACAGAAGAGAGGGAGGGAGAGATTTAAGTGGCCGTTTTACATGATATTTGTCCTTGTATTTCAGCCGGGCGATATGACGTTATCTATTGTCAAACAATATGAAAATGTCATCTATAATATATATTAATTTTTTTATCGTTGTTCTTGCGATGTTAACAAACCAGCAGCAAAACTGCGTTGTGACAATATTTGCGTCCGTTGGGCGATGATTTACATGCAGATCCCTGCATGTGGAAGCAGAGCTGGAGCAAACCACAGGCGTCTCAACATGTAATTATGGGTCTCAGACTCCAACAGAAACAAGAAGAGCTCGTAAGAAAGTCAGACCCGACCAGAAAATGAGAAAATACAAAGTATTTGTCATTTGGCAAGAATTTAATTCACACGTAAAAATAGGCTTAACCATGTGGTTGTGTCATATAGAGTCTAGACTGTTAATTTATTGAATTACCAGAAAAGATGCTATATTTTGATATGTATGAAATTACAGACATTAAATTACCCATATTGAGGTAGAATATTTTGGCCATATTGTTCAGCCCTAATAAGAAGAAAGGTGTTCCTTCCGGTGGTCCATAACTTTACTGGCCACTTGCTAAAGGTAATACAGCAGTGTCTTGAATGAATGCCTTAAATCCAAGTCCAGATGTGTTGGCCACATCTGCAGGCACCTTGTGCAAGTCGATCTAAAGTTCTGTGCCTATTGCAACCCCCAAAAAAACCTTGCCTCTGTACAGATTTTAATTACGATTTAAATCCAATTAAATCTCATTGCAGGACTTTGACGTTGACATTTTGGCTGTGATTAATGACACAGTAGGAACCATGATGACATGTGGCTACGATGATCATCACTGTGAAATTGGACTCATTGTGGGTGAGTTCAGAATTTCAGGGGAAAAAATGCACTGTGTCTGGGGATTGCCAACATGTACCATGTTATACTGCCTATTGTGTACTAATGTTGGTAGAGCAAACATACCCATGTTAATAGGCAGTAAAATATTCTTCCACATGTGTAAAGTTGTGTTGAGATGTGGCGACTTTACAGATAGTGTTTTACATAGTTTCCTCCTGTGAACCCTCGTGCCCTGTATGGAAGCATCTGGTCTGATAGAAGAGGGTTCTGTGGGAAGACCTCCAATTGCTCAATGTCAATGCCACATGCAAGAACAAGGTTGAGGGTGTGGCCAAAGCAGTGAGTGGGTTTCTGTACTCTCTGACAGAAGCCAATCCAACAATGAGATAAATGCAGCACTAAGGCAATCATTGTCAATATCCACATGAATATTAAAATCTCCTACAATAATAACCTTATCAGTTTTAAGGACTAAACTTGATAAAAACTCTGAAAATTCAGATATAAATTCTGAATATGGACCTGGTGGCCGGTACAGTATAACAAATAGAATTGGCTGTAATGTTTTCCAGGTTGGATGTGAAAGACTAAGAACAAGGCTTTCAAATGAGTTGTAGTTTAGTTTAGGTTTAGGATTTATTAATATGCTTGAGTCAAAGATGGCTGCTACTCCACCTCCTCGGCCGGTGCCTCGAGGAATGTGAGTATTAATTTGACTTGGAGGAGTTGATTCATTTAGGCTGACATGTTCTTCATTGCTCAGCCAGGTTTCAGTAAGACACAATAAATCAATGTGATTGTCTGATGTTAAATCATTTACTAATACAGCTTTAGATGACAGAGATCTAATATTTAGGAGTCCACATTTAACTATCCTGTTTTGTTGCACTGTTGCAGTAGTGATGTTAACCTGTATGAGGTTATTTTGTATGACTCCTCTTCTGGTTACTTTTGATTTAATTCATTTAAGTGGCCGTGGGACAGACACAGTCTCTATAGAGTTAAGGTTAAGGGTGGGTAACTGCTCGAATGGAAGTGCAGAGAAGGGTGGAAGACTACAACTCTGCTTCTGCTTCCTGATCTGAACCCTGAGTCATGGATTAAGTCCGTTAATCAATTTGGTCAAATTTTCAGAAATGTGACGCGCTCCATCCAAAGTGGGATGAATGCCGTCTCTTCTCATCAGATCAGGTTTCCCCCAGAAAAGTCTGAAACATGGTACACTTTATTCTGTTGTTGCATGTTTTACGTGCCTCCCAGTCTTGTGCTGTGGTAAATGTGGACAGACTTGTTTCCTTGAAATTCAATGGGAGTTGTCAACTGCTTCTTTTAATCTGCAAGTTAGATCTCATTACCCTGCTGAACAGGTTCCTCACTGCCTACAGTGATGAAGCAACAGGAGCATGGTCCCACAATCATGGGATTTTGTTGGGGAAGCCCTTAAATGCACACAAATGTCAGCGTATTACAATGCCAGTTGTAACATTTGTTCTTTAATAGTTATTTATTGTAGCCCACTCAAACAGGAAGCTAGTTATATGTAATATACCCACACCTAATTGGAGTGTGTAGGATTGCACAAACTGCTTGACTGACATCTGTCTGACTACCCTGTTGTTACACATCTTGACATGGAAAAGCATACAGTCAGGGCCATAAGTATTTGGACTGACACTAATGTGGCCTATTTACATGACTGCAATGGATTTAAAATAAAGCAGTCAATATCTGGTTGAAGTGTAGACTTTTAGCTTTATTCAAATTGTTATAACAAACATTTTCCATTAACTGTTCAGGAATTACGGCCATTTGTACACCGTGCCCAAGATAGAAGTAATTGGACAAACTAACATTATAGTGAATCTAATTATAATTTTTAATCCTTGGAGGAAAATCTTTTGCAGTCAAAAATTGCCTGAAGTCTTTCACCCAAAGTCAAAGCTGAGTTTCCTCCCTTGAGATGCTTGGCCAGGCCTTTACTGCAGCCTCCTTCAGTTGCTTCTTGTTTGTGGGTCTTTCTGCCTTCACCTTATCTGAAGTAAACTAAAAGCATGCTCACTTGGGTTGAGATCAGATTTGGGACTTTGCTATTGAAGAATATTCCATGTAATTTGCCTTCAGAAGCTCTTGGGCTGTTTTCACAGTATGTATTGGGTCATTATCCAGCTGTACTGAGAGGTGCCATCCAATTAGTTTTGCATCATGCTGAGAGAGACCACCTACCAAATACAAATTCAACTTTTTTATCTGCTTAATTTATCATGAA
Organism: Cyclopterus lumpus; assembly: GCF_009769545.1. Lineage (NCBI taxonomy): Eukaryota > Metazoa > Chordata > Actinopteri > Perciformes > Cyclopteridae > Cyclopterus > Cyclopterus lumpus. The sequence goes on from NC_046974.1 coordinate 8,593,251, forward strand.
ATAACGAGGGAACAGGCCACTCCTGGCCATCAAACCATTTGTACGTCCAATTACTGAGCCTCTGAAAATGTGGAGGACTGTGTAAAAATGGCTGTAATTACCAAAGCGGTTAATGCAATAGTTTTCTTATATCCATTGAATTAAAGCTGAAAGTCAATGAGAACCATGTAGTCATTTTTATGCTAACATCTCTTCCCTCAAGGAACGGGGACCAATGCCTGCTACATGGAGCACATGAGGAACCTCGAGCTGCTGGACGGTGATGAGGGCCGGATGTGTGTTAATACAGAGTGGGGCGCTTTTGGAGACGATGGTTCCCTGGAGGACCTGCGCACCGACATTGACCGTGAAATAGATGCAGGCTCTCTGAACCCTGGCAAGCAGCTGTGAGTGTCTTTGAGCTTTTCTTATATGGTACAACATAAGACATCCCTTCACTTAACTCTGCTGCAGACAGGCATGTATTAGAGATGCCTTTATTTTTTATTTATATTGTTCATATCGGTATATTCATATTATTTTAGTTGATCCCTCCCTTTTGGCTGACCTACTCCTATTTCAATTTACTGTTAATGCAAATTGTATACAATTTGTCATGTTTAATTCAGCATAATGCATACACATAACTTTAACTCTGATTTAGCATTGTAACAGATGGATGCTATTCTAGATATCATTACTATTAATACTCACTAGTGAATTCTACGCTATGCACTGTATGTTAAAAAAAAAAAATATATAGCTTTAGGTGTGTGTGTGTGTGTGTGTGTGTGTGTGTGTGTGTGTGTGTGTGTGTGTGTGTGTGTGTGTGTGTGTGTGTGTGTGTGTGTGTGTGTGTGTGTGTGTGTGTGTGTGTGTGTGTGTGTGTGTGTGTGTGTGTGTGTGTGTGTGTGTGTGTGTGTGTGTGTGTGTGTGTGTGTGTGTGTGTGTGTGTGTGTGAGAGAGAGAGAGTCCTTTAATCATTTCTTGTGAACGTAATATCTCAGGAAGGTCTGGCGGGGTTTCTTGCAGCAAAAAACCCTTGTGGGATATTATCATTATATTATATTTTCTGTCAAAGGCAGATCAGGTAGAAAAAGACTGGGAAAATGGTAAATGTATCCAGTCCTTTAGAGCTGTCCTTATTAAAAACATCACTGATTTCATGAGAGTTTATCATCTGCTAGTTGCATCTGTGTTTGGCTGCGCATGTGTAAAAACATAATACATACATTTGGTGGGTCTGTTTAAGGTATGAATCAAACTCTTAAGGATGTGACGATAGTTTCTTGTGTTACTGTACAGGTTTGAGAAGATGATCAGCGGCCTGTACATGGGGGAACTGGTGCGTTTCATCCTGCTGAGAATGACCAAAGAGCAGCTGCTGTTCCAGGGCAAGGTGACAGCAGGGCTCCTCACCACCGGAAGCTTCAACACCAGCTACATCTTTGCCATTGAGAATGAAAAGTTAGTTTGTGTGTGTTTGAGAGAGTCTGATGCAGTGATGTCACAGTGGTAAAATATATATTATCTCCTTAGAACTGAAGCAATGCCATATGCAGTGCTGGCTTTGCACTCCTGAGCCACAGTCCATTGTGTGCCAGTGTCCATTCAATCTTGCATTTTGTTAGCTGCCGACTCTTCTCAGAATCACACTAAGCAGTCAAAGTTACAGTATATATTTTTATTCTACTCCCTGCAGGGATGAGGAAGGTCTGGCAAGCGCTGAGAAAGTGCTCCGGGACCTGGGTCTGGACCCGTCTGTTGAGGACTGCATCACCACTCAGAGGGTGTGTCAGATAGTATCTACACGAGCCGCACACTTGTGCGCTGCCACTCTAGTGGCAGTGCTGCGGCAGATCCGGGACAACAAAGCAGCTGAGAAGCTGCGTACCACTATTGGAGTGGATGGCTCCGTTTACAAAAATCATCCAGAGTAAGTATCTCACAAACATACATACACTTTTGTGTATGGAGCTTATTGAAGTTGGCATTCAATAAGCTCTTAGGTTCAGTATTAGATGCCTCTCAGCTGAAAAGAGTTGAATAGCACACATACAATAGCCACAATTGAACATGTTGAATGTATATATAATATATAGTATATTCATTGTGTTTACCATGAAAAACAATAATGACTTTCATGTACTCTAAAAGCAGTCTATTGTAGGAATGGAATTTGAGGAGAAAGAAATGTGTGTTTAGACCGTTCTAAGCTCCAGTGAGTCTTTTGAAGTCCTTCAGAGTCGAGCAATGCTGATGAAATATCATAGCAACCAGCTTGAGATGCCGGTTAGAGTTCATAAGCTTATATTAATAAGCAAACATATATACTTATACTTATAAATAATATAATATATATATATATATATATATATATATATATATCTCATAATAATAAAAAATTGAAAAAAAGATATATATATATAACATAAAAATCAATGTATGGTGATAGATTTTATAGGTATTTTAGTTTAATTGCCGCGTAGTGGGTTAGGTGGGTTATTGCGGCGTAGCTGGTTAGGCTACTTTCCATGTTTCCTTGCCTGTCTGATTTCCTGTTGAATACTTGTGTTGTTGATGTCGTGCTTGCGTGCCTTTCCGGCATCAACTGATCTTCATCCCAAAAAAAACAGCCTTTCAGTTCTGTTTGCTATGTCACAGTATGCATTTTGGTCCTGTCTTAAGAAAAAATCGTAAATAACATGGTATAATTAAAACATTTCTATATATATATATATATATATATATATATATATATATATATATATATTTATTTATTTATTGTGCTTGTTTGTTGAAGAGAAAAGCAATAATGGAGGTGATTCCAAACGACACCGATATTACAAAGTGTATCCACTTGTTCTAGGTTTTCCAGGAGGCTCCACAAGATGGTACGCAGACTTGTGCCAGACTGTGATGTGCGTTTTTTGCAGTCGCAGTGTGGCAGTGGGAAAGGTGCAGCCATGGTAACGGCGGTAGCCTACCGCCTCGCCGCTCAACAAGCTGAGCGTCAGCGTATCCTCGACACCTTGCGCTTGAGCCGTGAACAGTTGCTGGAGGTGAAGAAGCGAATGAGTGAGGAAATGGCACGAGGCCTGTCGAAGCAAACCCACGAGCAGGCGAGTGTCAAGATGCTGCCGACCTTTGTTAGAGACACACCAGATGGAACAGGTAGCTTTGACTTGTTATTGAACTCGGGTTTCTCTTTTCTATTTTACTGTTATGTAAATGTTCAGGATTCTTGCCTTTTTGTTGCCTCCCTCAGAGCATGGCGACTTCTTGGCCTTGGATCTTGGGGGCTCCAGCTTTCGGGTGCTGCTGGTGCGAGTGAGAAGTGGAAAAAGACACAATGTGGACATGCAACACAAGATCTACAGTATCCCACAGGAGACAATGCAGGGCACTGGGGAAGAAGTATAAACCCCTCTTATAGTATTTGAAACTGGTCCTCTGACAAAAGATATTCTGATGACTGCATGATCCTACATGCACTACATAAAGATACGTAACGTCAGTATTTTTTATTTATGTTTATCTTCTGTCTCTTGCTTGCCAGCTGTTCAGCCACATTGTGTTCTGCATCTCTGACTTTCTGGAGCACATGGGCATGGCAGGAGCATCCTTACCTCTGGGGTTTACATTCTCCTTCCCCTGTCATCAAAGCAGACTTGATCAGGTAATGTTTAATTCAATATGCATTATAAGTGTAATACTAGCGATAATTTGTAGCACAACGTATTGAATCTTCCAGTAGTTTAGCATATTTTCCTGAACTTCAGGTGTAAATGACATTAGGTTGGCTGACACAATATCAGTTTGTTCCCCGAGCTTCATCATTATTAGTTTAGAAAGGATACTACTTTTGTTTGTATTGATTAGCCAAAACCAGCATAACCACAGCGTTGCCATCAGTGAACTATGGGAAATGTGGTTCAGCTGATGACGACGAAGGGAACTAAACCCTGAATAACCAGCTCTTAAATTTGTAACGTCTAAAAAATAAAGTTTAAAGTCCATGAAAGAAACTTGTTTTAGTGGATTGTGTAAATGATTTCAGTTATTTGAAATGTGGTTTGGTCAATTACCTGCAAAGTAATCTTGTTCCGCAGCGCGACAATGGGCCTCATGCAAGCACCTCTCGAGCAATCAGACTCGTACAAGCCTTTTCTCTTCAGCCCAGACCCGTCGTAGGAGTCACATGTGAATACTCTGCTGTTAACCAGGCCTCAGTGTATCACTACCGGATTGGATATGTCATTACTTTTAAATTTGAGTTTGCAAACCCTACATAAATTATACTTGCGCATAATTATTTCATAATTTGACACTGTTGTCTGAGGAGTGTTCGGAGCATTTGCTCTATTTGACGTGACACTCGTACAAGCCCACCGTACAAATAAATAAGAAAGTTATGATCAGAACATCTAAATGTCCTTGCATAAAGTTCAATGCCTATAACTACTTTCTGAGCTTTTGAGGAAGACAGAACACGGGGTCTGACCTGGCTAATGAGAAACAAAGACATCAGAAATGTTAATTCATCTTCAGACTGTGCAAACATTTGGATTCATTTGTCGTCATGGCAAACAGCTTTTGATTCATATTTATATTTATGTATTTCAGCATTAATCATCATTTATTTTTCATTCTAAGAGTCTCACACACAAATCCATATGATTGTTTGTTCAGGGCATTCTTCTGAACTGGACAAAGGGTTTCAAAGCCAGTGGCTGTGAGGGACAAGACGTCATTACATTACTGAAAGATGCTGTTCACCGCAGACGGGTCAGTAAACGCATCACAAATACTTTGTCTCGACTTTATTGAGAAATGTGGCCTGTTAGTGTTGACACTAAGTACTTCAAAGAGGCTTATGGCAAAATACTAAATGGTCACACTGATTATGTCTGTTGCCTATAGAAATGTATTTGAGTTCGGTTTTTCTAGATTTACGTGTCATATTTGTATCCCTTAAGTTAATTGTCTACAGTTGCATTCATTATTTTAAAGGACGGCAACATTACAATGTAATCATTTATATGCTTAATGTGTATTTGCCTTTACACAATAATACAATCAGTACATTAGCTGAGGAGAGTCGAGTCAGTATAGTCTTCTCTTATATCACTTTAATTACAATATGCTGAAAGGTTATTATGAAACGTCAAATAGTGACGACAGACTTATCAAAACGAGAGGGGCTTTTAATATACTTTAATAACTACTTATTACTATATATTTGTAATATTTGTATTACAAACATTACAAGTGTTTCCAGTATTATAGATGTCAATCACTTTATCACTGCTTCCAGGAATTTGACTTGAGCTTTGTGGCGGTGGTTAATGACACAGTGGGAACCATGATGACCTGCAGCTACGAGGACCCCCAATGTGAAGTGGGACTCATTGTGGGTAAGTCTGTCCCCGCTTCCTCTCTGGTAGCCAGTCTCTATCTCTTTTTGCCATTTTTAAACATTGTAATCAATTCAATATGACCAAACATTGAGTGGTGTTTTTTTGTTGTTGTGCGTTTGTTTTCACTTTGGAACGAAGCTCATCTGACAGATGTCTGCTTACAATAATGCTTGTCCACATTTCTTTAACTCAGGCACAGGGACTAATGCGTGCTTCATGGAGGAAATGCAGAACATCGAACTGGTGGAGGGGAATGAAGGCCGTATGTGTGTCAACATGGAGTGGGGAGCATTTGGTGACAATGGCGTACTTGATGACTTCTGCACCGAGTTTGACCACATTGTCGATAATTCCTCAAGCAACCCTGGAAAACAGAGGTATTGGATGGGTAGTTTATGACATTATAACATCGACTTTATGTCCATGAAAAACAACCAAAAAGGGCAAACACTCGCATTAAACAGCATCACTTAGTCACAAATAATAAGCAAGTAAAAACTAATAAACAGAAGGTACAGACAGCCCAAGATCGCCACAGAGAACAGCTGGGAAACATCAGTTTTCTGAAAGAAGAATTGTGTAGGTAATAAAACAAGTGTGTAAAGTGCTCTGAGTAGCGTAAGAGTCCTGGACGGAGTCTGAAAAAGGGTGTTAGTTAGTGACATTACTTGGTTGTTTGCCATTGCTCATCTTTTAAAGCTATGCTTCATTGCCTTTACATTTTGCGCCTTTCTTTTACTTTTTTGAAATCTCACCTTGCATGGTCAATGCATAGTGATTTTATCCGCCACGTCCATTTATTTAACTGTCCACAGTGGCACTATATGATAGCTCCCCGATTAAACAAAGAGAAGCAGATTGGCAGTGATGCACACTAGAGACTTGCATCATTCTCTGCACAGGGAGCCATTACTCCACTGTATCTTTACATGCCATTAATATTCCAAATGAAGCTTACTGAAGGCAACATGTTAGTCACTTTTTTAAAACAAATTAAAGCAAGGAGAATGAAAAAAAGGTTGAGGTGGTAGAGAGCAGGGCACAAAAGAAACAAAGGATAGAAACTCATTGTAATAACAATTGTCTTAACGCCCATGGCCTTGCAGAATCGTGTGGGCAAATTAGTTTTGCTGTCAATCCAAACGCAGTTGGCTGTTTGATTCCACTGTTGCTGCAGTTTAGGTTCAATAATTATACAGTTTGTGCCTGAGCTGTATCAGAGTTGTATTCAGTCGTAGTAGATAATAAGCTGCAGTTTATGTTTCTATGGATTCAATGCACAGCAGATCTCAGGTGGGCTGATAGTCCTTCTAACTCACATTAATAATTCTAGGTTGATTAAATCAAACTTTGCTTTACACACTGCCCACCTGGCTGTCCCTCACCACCTCTGATCTTTTGCATGGGACTTCTCCGGTGGCATCATCTAGTTTGCCACTTTTGGTTTGGCCGTCCCCTACAAGGACAAAACGTTTTGGGTCTAAGTAACTAATGGGGCCAACACTTTTTGAAATTGGTCCAGCACCTAAAAAGTCTGAGCTTTTCTCTTTTGAAGATTGTGACACGACAATAAAAAAGCTTTATAGCATGATAACAATAGTACATTATATTATTCATTTGAATATTGTAAATGTTAACAATGTATTGCTTTGGGAAGTTTTCCAATCGTGTTTCTTTTTCTCTGAGGTATGAGAAGATGATCAGTGGCATGTACCTGGGAGAGGTCGTGAGGAATGTGCTGATAGATTTCACCGCTAAGGGCTTGCTGTTCAAAGGCAAACTGTCTGAGCGGCTCAAGACCCAGGGCATCTTCGAGACTAAGTTCCTGTCCCAGATTGAAAGGTGAGTATTACAGACTAGTCTCGGTAACCCCGTTCACTTGTTTCAGACTCTTGGAGATGCAGTCTAATTGTCATAATACTGATTGAATGGATATGTAGAGAATGAAGACAGTTATTCATCAACAAGTTAACAACTCAAATATATTTGTGTAACCTTTCAGGGATATAACATGTAGCTCATCAGTTGTGAACTAACTGAAGAGTTCTGGGGGCACTAACGCCCAATTATTCTGCCAAGACTGTTTAGGGGAAAAGCATTTATTTTGAGAGAAGATGAAAATATACAAGGAGGAAGGGAATAAGAAGCATTAGACATGATGTGAAAAATAATACGGACATACTAAAAGCAATAAGGCATGATCTATGTCTACACAAATGAAGCGCTGTGCGACCATAGCTTACCGGTCTTATTGTCTGTGTGCGTTTCATCTAACGTCTGATACCCTCACAGTCCTCCCAAGTTGCAAATACAATACAAATACAAATTAAAGCCGCAATTGATCAGGCCCTCGAACCTTCCTGCACGTCGAGGGTACGAGTAGAACGCGGCCATGCATTTCAGTGAGCATGAGACACTGCATGCACGAGTTAGACAGTACCAGGTCTTAAGCCTCTAATCACTAAGGTCTTTAGATTGTACTGGTCAAATAAAAAAATGTATCGAATAGAATTCATAGGAGGAGTTCATTATAGTACAGCGCCTAGAAATGGCAAAGAAATACTAATGAGAAACTCAAACAAAATTTGAACCGCTTTCAGGTTGGCTGACATTATAAACGTCTTACATTTATGTGGAACTAATTGGAAGTCGATTGTCAGTGCTCGGGCCCTAATAAGGTTGCAATGAACTAGTCTCTGTCAGCAACTCATTAACTGATTATATCCGTGCACTTATGGCCACACATATTTAAGTGTCTTTACATGTAGATTAAATTCCTGAATATTGCATGAACTCATGTGTCTTAGTCTATGTAACACAACGGCATTCAACCTCCAGTATTATCACATTAAGTTGAATGAAATAAAATCATTGCTACAAAGAAAGTCCATCACACACTGCATGTTAGCCATCTTGTTTCATGTGTATATATTTAAAGCCCTCTGAGGCAAATTTGTGATATTGGGCTTTACAAAATAAACTTAATTTAATTGAATTCTAACCCTAATTATGTACGACCCCAAAGTGACCGCCTGGCCATGCGACAGGTCCGCTCAATCCTGCAGCACCTGGGCCTCACCATCTCCACATGTGATGACAGCGTGCTGGTGAAGGAGGTGTGCAGTGTGGTTGCACGCCGCGCCGCCCAGCTCTGTGGTGCTGGTTTAGCTGCTGTGATCGACAAGATACGAGAGAACCGCAACCTGAATCAGCTGTCCATCACCGTGGGAGTAGACGGCACCCTTTACAAGACGCACCCTCAGTAAGGAGCTGTCTTCTCCCTACACAAATATTGAGTCTGCATAAGTAAACTTTGAGCCTGGGTTTTTCAGGATGCAGAGGCCTGTTCACGTAGCTCTTATCGACTTTGACTTAAGCACAGTAGGTCATCCTCATAAGGGATGGACCACATGCAGGACCATAAGGAAGGTCAAATTCAAATCAGAAGCATGATATTTTCGTTTGTGTTGTACTGCTACTTAAGGTTTTCTTCATTCTTTAATACCAAACTGCCGAGTTTGCATCAAATATGTGAGGATTGTAATGTAACACTTTCCTCCCTCCCTCTTCCTTAAGTTTCTCCAGCATCATGCAAGACACGTTGCAGGATTTGGCACCGCAGTGCCAGGTGACGTTCCAACAGTCGGAGGATGGAAGTGGGAAGGGAGCAGCGCTGATCACAGCTGTGGCCTGTAGGATGAAGAGTGAAGGTCAGCGCTGAATCGTCTCGACAGCGAACAAATGGAACCAGATTTACTACTGAGGTCACCAAATTAAAGTTACAACTTGGCCTGAGTTTAGATCTTTAGTACTGAAATGTTGAATCCTGTGTGTGTGTGTGTGTGTGTGTGTGTGTGTGTGTGTGTGTGTGTGTGTGTGTGTGTGTGTGTGTGTGTGTGTGTGTGTGTGTGTGTGTGTGTGTGTGTGTGTGTGTGTGTGTGTGTGTGTGTGTGTGTGTGTGTGTGTGTGTGTGTGTGTGTGTGTGTGTGTGTGTGTGTGTGTGTGTGTGTGTGTGTGTGTGTGTGTGTGTGTTCGTGTGTTCGTGTTCACATCCACATATGTGAATGTTATTTTTTTGTCTTCGTAATAAATATTTATTGTGTTAGCTGACATTGCATGGGACGGTGGAGCGTTTTAGCTTGTGTGTTAGAGAAGATGCACCTGCTGTGAAATATGACTGTTACAAGATGTGGAGCTCTTGGGTTTTCTTTTTACACTCCCTTTTTTAATTGCATCTTCAAAGCTGCAGGTTTCCACCTGGCTTACTTCATTTTATTGTATTGTTTAAATAAAGTCTCTCATCTATGTTAACTATAAACCTTTTGCATAAGATAAGTTTGGAATCGTTTATTCATACAGCAACTTTTCAGGATCTGAAGTCACAAAGTGCCTCACAGTGAAATACATAAAATAAAGGAAGCTGGAAATGAAATAATTTGGTCTGCAAGATGAATTATGTCTGCATTATTTTTGTATTTAGAATACTTTGTTCTCTGCGTTTAAATGTTGTTTTAATGTAGTTTCACATCAATTTTAAGAATAAGATTTGATTTGAAATACTCTTTTGTGAAGTTGTAAACATTTACTTTATTGTTATTAAATTTAAATGTGTTACACTCCATCTCTTCACTGCAATTAATAAGAAAAGTATCTAGAAGACTGCACTAAGATAATTTTTATAAAACAATTAAATGAAAATTAAAAGTTTTTATTCATTCAGCAGGTTTTTGTCGTACTAATTAAAAACCACAGGGACCCTGAACGGCCGACCTGGTGGGGGGAGTTTATTTATTACCAGCAAAGCAAAGGGCGAGTCTTCGTAGTGGAGGGAATACAAAAGGTTAATTGCTCAAGGACACTTCAACATGCAAACTATGGGCAGGGATCGAACCGGGGTTTATAATTGACTGTAAAAGGGAATATTCCTTTTTTTGTGCATACTGTGATATTCTTTACTATCTTTTCATTAAATTAATTTGAGAAGTTGAAAATGTTCCTCGATTTGGGTCGAGGCTTGCCATTCAGGGATGATGGCCCGCAGCCAGACCAGTGGAGAGCCACTGCCCCAGACCAGTGGAGAGCCACTGCCCCAGGCCAGTGGAGAACCACTGCCCCAGACTAGTGGAGAGCCACTGCCCCAGGCCAGTTGAGAACCACTGCCCCAGACCAGTGGAGAACCACTGCCCCAGACCAGTGGAGAACCACTGCCCCAGACCAGTGGAGAACCACTGCCCCAGACCAGTGGAGAGCCACTGCCCCAGACCAGTGGAGAGCCACTGCCCCAGACCAGTGGAGAACCACTGCCCCAGGCCACATCCGTCACACATGTTCTTAGCAGCTCACTATTTGTTGGACCAGTGTTCTTCTCTACTGTGACCAAAAAGCTTTGAACAAAGTTAATGTAATAACATGCATTTGATCTTTGATACAGTAATGTGGGTTATAATAAATATAATTCAATTAAATGGATTTACGTTATAATATTAGAGAAATTAGCTAATATATATTTGTACATTTATATAAATGCATGTACATTATTGTTACACTTGAATAAACAATAATCAAATGCAAAGACAGTTATTTAACAATATGTTCGGGAGGAGTTACAATTATAGTGTTACAGTTACAACAGGCCCTCTGAGGGCAGCCATTATGCTGATGTGACCCACGGTGAAAATGAGTTTGACACCCCGGTGTCATCTACAAAAGACTGTCACATTAAAGTTGGCCTTGAGCTGTTGTAGGTCTATTCAATGGAAGTCTCTTTGTTCTACTCCGATGGAGTCGAATCGATTCACAGGGAACTGAGCTCAACCAACCGCACCTTTTCACCTCAACGGTGTGCTTTCTCCATTCAGTGCCCTCATTTATTTCCTTTTCTTGTTGTTCCATGTGCTGCTGTGCCATGCAGCCTCCACCGCAGGGTAACATACGTATAAATAAATATCCAGCTACCGTTGCCTTTACACCCGGCTGGTGCAGCAGCAAACCAACTGAAGCCAAGCTATCAATATAGTCCAGGCCATATAGTGTGGATTTGGAAAATAGATAAAAGTGTATAGTGCCCTCACATTTTCAGCTTTCTCATTTAATTACTCAACCAAAATGTGAAGACAAACCAAGACGGGTGTTTGAAACAGAGAGTGTGATTGAGAGAGAGAGGAAGAGATGAAGAGAGGAAGAGATAACATATTGATATATATCCATTTTGATATGAGACTTGATATCTTCTTTGATGTTGGGTATCGTAATATGGCAAGTGTTGTCTTTGTTCTAGTTTTAAAAGCTGTATAACGATCCACATTACAAAGGATAATTTACCTCATGGTGTAAATCCTTTGTGAAGGCTCCAATACTCAATCATACAATATTGTTGTGCAGTATTGTTATCGCAATATTGTTGCCAACAAAATACGAGAAACTTTTGTCTTGTCCCTTTCCACTTGGAAGGGCAATATGGAGAAAATCTAATATCACAATAATGTTTTACAAATACCGCATGTCGTTAGTGTTTCATGAAGTCAGTGCCGTCTTTTCGTCGTCTCGTCTTACTCATAGAAATAAAGGTTGTTGACAAACGTGTTCTATATAGTTTTAGTGAACCACATCAACGACAATGTGCAGAAATGTAAATGGTCCTTTTTTTTCTTTTATACTTTTCTTTTCTTGTTTGACATAGACATTTTCACAGGTCACACATTGACTTGAAACCTTAAAGAAAAGTGCAGTTCAGACCAAAGGAAGACGTCCTACTCACAATGGTTCAAAAGGACAGTAAAGGAAAGGGCTCCACAGATAATACACATACAAACAGAGCGAGAGAGAGAGAGAGAGAGAGAAAAAAGAGACAAGAAAGTCACAGGGGAAAAGACTATAGCAAATACAAAAAAAAGTTCATCGCATATCCTTATATTTCTGGTTGTCTTATTTATTTCACTATACTTCTTCTACTTCTTTTAAAATCGGTTCAATTCAATTAATTTTGTATAGCCTAAAATCACAAATTACAAATTTGCATCAGAGGGCTTTACAATCTGCACACATACGACATCCTCTGTCCCGGGACCTTCACATCGGATCAGGAAAAACTCTTTAACAGGGAGAAAAAGGGGAGAAACCTTTGGGAGAGCAACAGAGGAGGATTCCTCTATCAGGATGTTTAGAAGTACAATAGATGGCAACATAACAGAGTTACAACACATTGTATGCATATGAAAGAAATTATTAATATAATGAGAGTAGTAGGAATGATGACAATGACAAAAATAACAGCAGCAGTGGATATAGTAGAATAATAATAATTAGAAAAGCAGTAATGGTATCAGCAATACTAATTGCAATGCAACTAATCAACAATTACAGCAGTAGGCGTTGGGCAGGACCAGGGTCCAGATATAACCACGATCAATAGAAACCTGTGAGGCGAGAGAGCACAAAGACTCCGGGGAAGAAGTAGAGTTAGTAATTTGCCTTGATGGAAAATGAATTCATACGTAAGGAAATAGAGAAGAGGAGGGAGGAGCTTAGTGTATCCTAAGATGTCGCCCAGCAGTCTAGGCCTACAGCAGCATATCTAGGGGCTGAACCAGGGCAAACCTGAGACAGCCCTAACTGTAAGCGCTATCAAAGAGGAAAGCCTCTACTCGTAAATGTGATGTCTGTGGCTCACAACTTAACATAAACAATTCAACCTCAAGGAAACGCTGTCTATCAATTTGGACTATGGTTGAGCACAAAGCCTCATTAAAGAAAACAGAGTGCGTCGCCTCTCACCATGCTGGAGTACTGCGCTCTCCTGCTATTAGCCTGTCATGACACGATGGAGCCGGGTCTCTGTAAAGATGTTGATACAAAAGTCACTAACCTCACAGCTTAGACTGAGAAAATGTGTTTCCCTCAAACTGTAATTCACATGTCCTTAAGCCCCGCCGCCACCTGCTGCTCCTTTGTTAAACTGTCAGAGTTGCCATGAAGTCCACCCTTTCACTAACTGCACTCCTGGCGTAGTTGTTCTTTCATTTCTGAGCAGAAAGATAAATGTATTTCAGAAAGAAGCAGACAGAGAGGGCTACCATATGCGTTTGAAAACGGGTGAAAAAGATCAAGATAGAAGCTAAAGCCCCCAGATCACCGTGAAAAAGTGAACCACCACATCACCTGATGATCGAAACAGAAGTCACGGAAATTAGGGAACCAAGACCAACCGTTCGAGTTGGTCTTGAGATTTTTTCGATAATTATTCATCAGTTATGTGGATATAATATGTGGGTGAAGGTACATTATAGAACAGCTGGAGTCTGTTAAGTTCAGAAAATGACATCACTTTACTGTAATGCCGCCATTAAAACCACAAAAAGACCAAATTGATGGCACATTATGATATTCCAACATCCAAATCGAAGACAGTATGTTCTCTTATATCTCAATAGCGATATAATATTTATATAATGTCCAGTGCTCTGTAGCATAGAAGTGCTCACACAAGAAGAATAAAAAACATGTTTTTTACCATGGATGTATAAAGAGAACTTGCCTTCGGATGAAAATACCGGCTCATTTAAGGAGAATACTTCCGTATTTGGTTAATACTGTATTGTACATTTAAAACCTATTGCCGGCCTCCTGCCTTGGCCCCTGCTGATGCCCCCCCCCCCCCCTCTCTACCTCCTTCTGTTTCATGGATTGTGGAGGTCCATTCATACATTCTGTCATATTCATGTAATGTGTTTACGTAACTCTGTAATGCTGTTCATTCTGTGGACATGACATCTATGGCTTCTGTCTATCCGGGGAGAAGGATCCTCCTCTGTTGCTCTCCTGAAGGTTTCTTCCCTTTATTCCCTGTGAAAGGTTATTTTTGGGGAGTTTTTCCTGATCCGATGTGAGGTCCTGGGACAGGGATGTCGTATGTGTACAGATTGTAAAACCCTCTGAGGCAAATTCGTAATTTGTGATATTGAGTAAATGCTTAATTACTTTCATTGACATGATCTTTCTGGAGCTGTCTCATCACCACCTGCAATTGATTTTGATATGTTGCAGTTGTAGCTCATCCATGTGCATTGTATCATGGAACAATAGAGTATATTTGCTAGTATGCATTCAGAGTATTTTTTTTGACAGTAAAATGATTACTATAGAACTGGAACACAGACTCCGCGTCCCCTGTGTGTGTCACCAAGTATTAACTGAGGCTGATGGAATTTACTTTATTTTGCAGGTATTTGGTAATAAAAGTAATTATTAAACTTTATTGAAAACTAAACAGATCACCAGAGTTAATGCAATTCATCCTGAGGAGAACACATGGCATGATACTCATCTAAAGGGACTTTTTTTATTGAAGGTGGTGGAGTTAACATTTGTGTGGACATGATGGTGATATTTATGCCTGATCAGTCTTAGTTTCGGTGTCTACCTCTGATGATACAGCCACTTTTCTAAACTTGATCTCATCCAGTGAGTACCAAACGGGTTTATTTGTCTCTCTGAAAGCGATGCTACCACATCAGCAGTGCAATAGCAAAGGCTAAGGCACAGCACACTATAGGGCAATATTTTTTAATTTAATTATTATAACTTTATTCTCATTAATTTATGATTCGATTCCAAGGGTACAACTTTGTTTTCTGCTTTTAGATAACACAAATATATGGGTTATGTTTAAATGTGCATACTTTTTGGAAAATGAGCAGAAATCTTGCTGAAACACAAAAGAGCTAATAAAGTCATGGGATTTAAATGAATTATGAATCATTATGAGTAATTAGTATATATGGCTATAACTATTTTAAAGTTTTTATTTTAATCTTTAAATATTTTAATCTGGAAAGAACTCCATGCTTAATCCTAAAAAGATCTATAAATAAATCAAAGTATTATTATTATATTTATTATTATTATTTACGACTATATTTAGTTTGGGTAAGCCAGTTTCAGGGACGTCTAATATAACTGAGCCATTGTTAATATGATTAGCTAGGCTGTTGCTTTTCCTGCTATGATAGTATGGGAAGAATAGCAAGTAAATTAATGAACACGGTGGTGTTAAAAGATTTCCTGAATAGCTTTGTAACTGCATTAATCAGTCTTACAGGATTCAGTAATGAAATTAGACTGAAATACAAAGAGATTTAATTATGCATTAGCTCCTTTGTATAAAACCTGGTCCGGTGTGTGCACATTTGTATGTAAATGTGGGTGAATGACACACATTCTGTGATTGGTTACTTAGCTGGAAGCATTCCCAGGCAATTTACTGCTTCCAGATGACATCAGGCCACCAATTCAATAAGCCAAAACCACCTGCTGATGCTGGTGTGGCAGAATACTCCAGTTTCTTCAGAGTAGACACGGCCTAACTCTTGATTTTGAGCCATATTGGTTCATGTTGCTCTATAAGATGTTTAATTCTCCACGTTAATGGCCATTTCTGGTTGTAGGAATGGATGACATTTGCATTAACCTAAAGTGCATCAACTAAGATTGGTCTTTAATTATTCTGGTTTTGTTAGAGTTTAGAGCATGTGTTTTCAATTTGCATTAAAGAATGTACGCCCTATGAATGTAATTACTGTAGCTAACAGAAGAAGAGTAATACGTTGTTGTTTTACTTATTCTATACCGTTCACCCTGAGGACAAGAGGTCAACAGGTTTAATGTGCAGGCACAAAACTAGGTTTGTTTTGTGTCTCCCCACATACCTCACACACCCGCGCACCACACATGGCTCAGGGTCATCTCAGACTGATAAGGGACTAGACAAACTGTTTCCTCATTCTGTGTGGGATAATCACTTGCTTCAATAAAAAGGACTGTCTGGAGAATGGCGAGCGAGAGTGTTTTACAGACGTGCAGAGGCACAGCTCAAAATTCTCCTTGCAGCAAGTAAAACCAAGAGCTCGAGTCTGTCATCTGTGGTCATTGGAGTGTGGGTCTGTTAATTGAACTAGCGGGGCTTTATCTTTATGGTAAAAACCCCACAGGTTTAGTTTATATTGTGCTCACAAAATGTGTTCAATTAATTATCCAAAAACGAATAAAAAGTTTACTTTTGATAGCAATTTTTTAATTTTTAAGTAATTATTGTCAAAACTAAATTAAATTTGGTCAAATTGAGAAACTGAACATCATATCAAAAAAATCAATGGAGGCTCTCTGACCTCACCCTTTACAAAAGGTGCAATGTAGTTTAGTCCACCCATCTGCTCCACTCTAAACGCAGCTATGAGCCAAGTGACTCCTGGTGCTGCCTGTATCACAGTTATCCTGCTTGCAATGATGATGTTACAACAGTGCTATTTATTTATAAAATTAAAGTTTATGACAAAAATTGAATATTTAAACTTTTTATATGTTCCTTAATTGCCATTGAAATCATGTCATGAGCTCTAAATGCAACACTGTTGGCCATCTTTATGGAACACCGTTGAGCTTTATGATCTTCCGTCCAGAGGTGGAGTGGTTATTCTTTCCAATTATTTTTCCAGAAACATTGATCCAAAAGACATCATTTAAAGTGTAGACAGTACAATTCCCCCAGAGAATGAGCACGCAAACATGCTTGTCGGATTGAGAACCCTGATATTCACGTTTTATACCTTAAACATTGTTACATCCTCCTCTTCCTCCTTCTCACCCTGGTTTTTCTCAGTCTTCAGCGCTTATTTCAGCCCAATTCTCGTACTTAGATTCACTTAAGAAAACAACTGTAGTGGCCATTTGTCCAATAAATCAAAAACAAACATAAATCAAATTGCCACTGATGCACACTGGGTTTGTGGTTCACGCAGCCAAAAGAATGCATTGTCCATTCAGGATTCTGTTTTTCTGATAATTTATTTAACTAAACAAAACAAGCAAACGGACAAAGAACAAAGGAACTCGTAATGCTGCTCTGTTAAAAAAAAACATAGGCCTACCCAAGTGCAGCGATTACTGATTGGGGACGTGTACGATGAATGAACCAATCGGATGCGGAGCAGTTCTGTAAGCCAAGTTCTGTAAGCCAAGTTCTGTAAGCCAAGTTCTGTAAGCCACAGCGTTATTGGCAAACTTTTAAAATAGGTTCTCCTCTCTGCTGCTGTGAGTTGTCATTTCAGCTCAAACAGATGCGACGCTCCTCCACCCGAGGCTCCTCCAGTCAGCATCAGTCCTGCTCATCATTCATCGGGTTACAGCATCTTCTTCTTCACCACCACCAGTGTCTGGACTCCAGGGCGTGATTCTGCCTTCGCAGATATCAGCATCACTAGCCCTTGCTTATCCTAATTCAGGATGGAGTCCAATCGCCAAAGACTTTGCACTATTCAAATATATGCAATTGTAATAAATTATTGTTAAACTTGAAAAACAACTCTCTCCTGATTGAAATATAACCACAGGTATAATAACCACAATTAACGAGCCAAACAACCAAATGACTAAGTATATTTAGACAATGACAACAAATAATTAAACTAAACTAAAAACTATCAAAAGAAAAAGCTATTCTAATATATTAAAAAATCGAACCTAAATAAGCAAAACTAGAATAATTAAACAATATTACTTGTGAATAAAATAACTAAATACTATATTTAGTTATTTTATTCACAAGTAATATTGTTTAATAAATTGTTCAAATAAATTGCTCCTCCAACAACAAACCATAGATGCAGTAATAAAGGGAACTATTGTTGCTTTATCGTTATTATAAACAGACGCACATTAAAATAGTGTACAGTTGTGTACACTATAAATTTTACTGGGCCCTGAACACCTCAGAGATCAATTATCTGGTGATGTGGTTTCTGTAGATGGCATTTCCCTGGCATCCAACACCACTGTAAAGAATCTCGGCGTTATCTTTGACCGAGACTTGTCCTTTAACTCCCACGTTAAGCAAATCTCAAGGATTGCATTTTTTCATCTACGTAACATTTCAAAAATCAGGCACATCTTGTCTCAAAAAGATGCAGAAAAGCTGGTTCACGCGTTTGTTACTTCCAGACTAGATTACTGCATTCCTTATTATCAGGCTGCTCTAATAAGTCTCTTAAATCCCTCCAGTTGATCCAGAATGCTGCAGCTTTGTGTACTCACAAAAACTAAGAAAAGAGATCACATGACTCCTGTATTAGCTGCTCTGCACTGGCTCCCTGTAAAATCAAGAATCACATTTAAAATTCTTCTCCTCACCTACAAAGCCTTGATTGGTGATGCACCATCATATCTTAAGGAGCTTGTAGTACCATACTACCCCACTAGAGAGCTGCGCTCACTAAATGCGGGGCTACTTGTGGTTCCTAGAGTCCTAAAAAGTAGGATGGGAGCAAGAGCCTTCAGTAATCAAGCTCCTCTTTTATGGAACCAGCTTCCACTTTCAGTCCGGGAGGCAGACAGTCACATCATTTAAGAATAGACTTAAGACTTTCCTGTTTGATAGTGCTTATAGTTAGGGCTGAATCAGGTTTGCCCTGGTCGAGCCCCTTGATATGCTGCTATAGGCTTATAGGCTGCTGGGGGATGTTTTAGGATACACTGAGCACCTCTCTCCTCTTCTCTCTCTCCTTATGGATACATTTACATCTCTCCATTGCACCTTATTAACTCTGCTTCCTCCCCGGAGTCGTTGTGACTTCACGTCTCATAGGGTCCATTGGACCTGGAGGTGTCTGATGCCTGGTGAACCGGCCTCCCGCGTTGGCCCTGCTGATCGCCCCGCCCCCCCTCCTCTCTACCTCCTTCTGTTTCATGGATTGGAGTTCCATTCATACATTGTCATATTCATGTAATGTGTTTATGTAACTTTGTAAATGCTGTTCATTCTGTACACATGACATCTATTGCTTCTGTCCATCCGGGGAGAGGGATCCTCCTCTGTTGCTCTCCTGAAGGTTTCTTCCCTTTTTTCCCTGTGAAAGGTTATTTTTGGGGAGTTTTTCCTGATCCGATGTGAGGTCCTGGGACAGGGACGTCGTATGTGTACAGATTGAAAAGCCTCTTGAAAAGAGGCAAATTTGTAATTTGTGATATTGGGCTGTACAAAATAAACTGAATTGAATTGAAATTGAATTGAAATTGAATTTAATTTAATTGAATCTATTGGACTATTGTTTTCGGTCATAGCCTATATCACGCTGCACTAAAGCGTGCTGGAGATATTGCGCATCATACATCTTCTCAAAGTGTCAACAGCGTTCTACAAGTTCATCCAAGACGTGCAAGTTCCTTCTCACAAGGATGACTAGCAGGAACATTCTCCCCAAGAGCACAATTCAGTTCATGGTTTAATGGACTTTGAAAAAGTCCATAGTGTGTGAGCCTGTGTGTCTCTGCATGTGACAAACTGCCCCAATTAACTCTTCTCAATCAGCTGTGTCTGTCTAGCAGCAATCAGGGGTTGCTGTGGTGACAGTAACTGCTAAGTGACAGGTCCTCTAATCTAAGGTAAACATCTCAATCCCCCTGTTTCCCAGAACAGATGAAAGCCGCAACTCTGATGATTTTTGTGTTACTTTTGTTACTTTGTTATTTAGTAATAATTTAGTACTTATAATAATAATTTAGTAAAAAGTCAAAAATGTGAGCATCTCAGCACGTTATATCAATTATACTATTTTCTTGTCCTTATGGAGCTGAACGTTTTGATGTTTGAATGGTGTTTCCACGTTGAAGAAACGCAGCAAAATAATAAAAACATTCCACAGAAAAAATATGCTCAAAAAGCCACGGCCAATCCATTACCTAGATGTTGTCAAGAGAGCTGGTCTCTTGTGAATTTCTAAAACAAATATACCAAACCTTCATTCATTTGATCCTTGAATTTACCGGCCTAGTTTGGAGGGGTGCAGACCAAAGGGCGTTCCGAGGAGCTGGAGAGGGTACTACAACGATGCAGCAGGATCCTTAGCTTTCAATCTTCTTCTCTTTTATCATTGAGTTGGAGGTGTAATGAGGCGAACCTGCACAACCTCACCAACATACTCAAAGACAGTCCATCCCCTGGATGGTTTCCTGCCTTCTGCCTCAACCATCCACTCACTTCATAGGCACTGGGAACCTTTTGTGGCCACGGGTTGAACCAAAACGCATTAACTCTCTTTTATCGCTGACGCTCTTAAATTGTTTTATGAATGACTTATTTTGCACCTTTTAGCCCTCATACTTTATAATCATCTTAATTGTCTTAAATTGTTTCTATACATTGTTTTAATTTATCTTCAACTGCCTCATATTTAAGGTGGAAATGTAAAAAGACTCACTGTGATTGTTTAATAAATGAAAGAATTAAGGCATTGTGGAAACGAAAACACTTTATTTACATTATTATTTATAGGCCCACATTTACACCTTTACAGTGGGAGAAACGGGCATTTAAAATAAACACAAAAGGGGAACTTTTGGTGTGCCATTGTTTTGTTATAATTGTATGTTTTGCTCTATACATGTGACTATAAATAACTGAAATGGAAAAAATGGGTTTACAAATACATACATTTGGTTTTCATATAAGTTTTCCTGAGCTGTGAAAAAGGCATTTATATCTTCATAGGGGACAGGTTGTCTTCCGCAAAGGTACACACGCGCACACACACACACACACACACACACACACACACACACACACACACACACACACACACACACACACACACAAGAGGAGTGACTCATTGACTGATATCTGTGTTCTTTTTTATTTATTGTATTGATCTTATGTTAACCCTAGCTGTTCCCTAGCTTATGTTAACCCTTATTTGACATTTGTTTAGTGAAATATGAATGACTTAATATAGTGACTTTGTTGTTGTAGATGTATTGCTGGTCTACAAACAATATTTAGTTATATCTTAATCATAAATAATCCTATATTCTGAATTAATTTGCTTTTATTAATTCTATACATGTTTTTAAAAACAATGATTCAGTCATGTAGAAGAACTGAGTATTGGTTAAAGATGCCACTCAACCTTACCAGCTGTTGCCTTAAGGAAAGTCGGAATTGATCATGTTAATCCCCCCCCCCCCCGCGGAGCCAGTCTCCGTGGCAGCAGATCCTCGGTCTGACTCTGGACGCTGGATGAACCTCGAGCTGTACATCTCTTTAAACTACATCCTTGGTGTTATTGTTGAAACTCTGAAAAGCGGTGGAAAACGCACAACGCCGCGTTGATCGTCTGTTTATTTAGGGGGTTTTCAACTGACAACTGCGAGCTCGGAGAGCATCCGACAGCACCCTTAAAAGGTAGGTCATTTTGAGGGTTACGCATTCTTGCGTCGCAGGAACCAGACTGGTTTATTCAGTCATCCACAGGACGTTGACCTCATGGAGCTCATACCACAGCCACACAGACACCTCGATAGGCTCGCGACAGTCAAAATAACGACGAGCTTGAACTTTCTGAACATTTGCATTTCTGCAGCTTTCTGTTGAACCTGTGGACTTTTGTTTCTACAAAACTAAACAGAAAGAGCGAAAAAAAATACGACAAAAACTATTAGGAACACAATAAAATGTCTGCTGTGTGTTTTCTCATACAGCTCTATTTGTTTTTGTGTGCGATTTTATAAGTGAGTTAAAAAAATCTATGTACACACACACATGTTCTGTTATATATAGTCTCTCTGTTCTGTTATATATATGAAAAAGTCATATATATATGCAATGAGATTATATATAATCTTAATTCTTAAAACAAAACGTATTGGTTTTAGGTTTCAGGCTGTGTAAATGCTATTTTCCCTTCATTTAGGACAATGCTTTATTAAGTAAGCTTCAGTTCCTCGATATCAATAAGTGAGAAAATGGTGATGATGGTGATGATGGTGATGATGGTGATGATGATGATGATGATGATGTATCAGCATGCAGTGTAATGCATATTATCTAGTGCAGTCCATAAGAATTGGTGGTGTTTTATCTTTGCTCCCGAGCATATTGGATTTGAAATAAAACAATGACTATGAGAAAAGTCAGTTGACTTTAAGCTGTCTGTAGGAACAGTGTTGTCCTATTTTTATATATATATATATATATATATATATATATATATATATATATATATTGCATCTGTCCATCCATCTTCCCTTTTTCCCTGTGAAAGGGTTTTTTCAGTTTATTTTCAGAGTTTTCCCTGATCCGATGTGAGGTCCTGGGACAGGGGTGTCGTATGTGTACAGATTGTAAAGCCCTCTGAGGCAAATTTGTAATTTGTGATATTGGGCTATACAAAATGAACTGAATTTAATTTAATTGAATATAAAGCAGGTCAGCCTTTGCATGCCATGAAAAGTGACACTGTAGAGGTTGTGAGTGCATTCAGCCTTCCTGTAAAGACTGGTGTTGTGGGAAAAGGATGTCATCATTGTTTGTGCACTTCTTCAACATTTCATTAGAAACTAAATAATCAGCAAAGACAAGACGGTTCAGTTTTTTCTTTTATTATAAGCTAAACACATAGTATAACTCTCTTGCATGATTGCCGGTAGTTGCTGGTGCATACATTTATTAAATACAGAAAGATGTCATGGAGGTTCGACAGTACATGATTGAGGGCACTCTCCTTCACTGAGACATGATCTCTTCTTGCACCCGATTGGATGTTGCTGAGCATTGACAAATCCTTGACTGTGAATACAATTTATAAATTCTCCCAGCATTCAAACAAGAAAATAATTCCTTTTTGATGTTTTTGTTTTCTCATAAAAAAATATTGGCATAATGTAAACATATTAAATGATATTTAAAGGGTTAACATTTTCTGAAAATGTGTGATCAATTTGGTCATGGGTCTCATTTAAAACCGCTGCGTACACACAAAATGGGGTCTGAAGGAGGCTTATGCCACTTCCCATACAAAAGTCCTGATCTAAGTAAAGACGGTGGCTGTCACACACCTTCTCATCACCACCTGCACATAAGGATTGTGTATTATTAGCAAAGTGTGTAAATAAAGCCAGTGACAGCTCTCGCACAATCGCTCCATCTCATCATTATCAGTCCTAATTATAATACCATAATTGTGTGTTTTTCGTTTCTTTTAATGAGTGGCGGATACCACTGATTTTCGCGATCATTATGGAAGCAATCGATTTGAATGCTGTAAACATAAATAATACGGTAGCTACTCTGGCACTGCATACATGTCAGAAATAGGAGTGAACGAGTGTTCTTCCTCGCGTATAGCTGCCGTGATTCACCTTAAAGACCTATTGATCAGCAGGCTCATTTCTATACATCAACATTCATAAGGCACTTTGCATTGACATACATTTACAGGTTGATTGATAGACTTCAGGACTGATGTTGGTTAAATGATTTAACTCGGTTAAAATGGAAAGCCAATCTTGACGTATTTTATGGCAGTTTTTTGACACCCTTGCACCTTTTTAAAAGTGAGGTGCAAGTGTTTCAAGGACTTGCGTATTTAGTTATGACAGCTATGTGTTTATGTCAATGAGGTTACAAGAAGGCGTCTTTGTTTTATTGCAAACAGTATTCTTGAGCATGTAAACACACATTGTTGCATATGTGTTGATATGTAATGCACAGAGGGATACTTCACATGTATGCATATTTCACAGTTGATTTTTCAGGACATAATGCGATTTGAAAGATGTGGAAGATACCAACTCAGATGGCTCTCTGTCACAAGACGGTGTCAAGTGACTGCTGACATTTAATCAGGTTCAGCAGCTCTATTGGTTTACTGTGTCTCAACAAGACATCGTCACCACTGTCCGTCTGTCTACTGTTCAGTTTGAGGGAAAAACAGGTAACATTCACAAATTAAATTTGGTGTGCATGACATTAGAGGTATTATTGCTATTTCTGTGTGAACTGCCTTTACACAATCAGCACAACGTTGAACGCCCATCTCTCTTGATTGCCGTGATCGGACCCGATGTAAACATAATAAGTGTGAGAGTGAGCACATCCTCGCTATCTATATGTAGCATTGTTAACTTCTTACACTTCCATCTTCAGTCTGACATTGCCTCCACTCTTATGGATTTCTTTTTCCATTTTTTGCTTACTGATCAACTGACAACATACTTCAACACGAATTGTGATATAAAAATAACGAGCCTTAGCTCAGCCTTTTCTCTTCCACTGGAACATGCGTCACTCAGGCAAAAGAGCTGCTATTGTTAAGAATTATTCTCATATTATAAAAGAAATAAACTAAAGGAGAGCAGCTGAAAGTCTTCATAATACATTTTGGACTGAAGGTGACAGCCTCAATCTTTCTATCTTTTTATCACAATTTAATGATATCACTCAGATTCAGAAAGAAAGTTGCCCAGTTGTTAACAATGCATGTCCACTGCGGGCACACGTAACCCAGTGCCTGTCCATGTTGCAGCCTACCAGAAACAAGACTTCACGCCCAGTGCTGACTGCAGTGACCAGTTTGCAATAGCCTCCAGCCTTTGCCCAGGCCTATTAGCCAGGCATTAGCTTTGAGAAGCTGCCATGATGTCCAGCGGTTATCCCTTTGAACGGACTTACACCATTGACTTTGACTCATGCTATTTTCAGAGTTTTACCTGTTGTGGAACTAATGTGTTTTCATGGTTTTAAACCTCAAAGGCCTTTTTAAAGTATTTCACCCTTGGCATGCTTTATGTTAGGAGGCTTTGCTCTGGCTGCTGGTTAAAATAAGAGGAAAAACCTTGTAGATGTTCCCCGACTCCCATGGTAGTCTGGTCAAAGGGTTAGACAACATTGTTTTGCCTCCTTCCTGGTGACATGATACATGATTGTTGATAACTCGGGAAATACTGTATAAAGCTCAGCGAACGTATAATGTTACTTTAGGTTTTGGTCTTTGCCCATGTATATGTGGTGTACCAAGATCTTCTAAAAATAATTAATAATTAAGGACAATTAAGACTCATTGACTTATTATTATATTTATCTAAGTAACATAACAAGCTTTAAGAAATTGAGGACTAAACCTTAACTTTGAGTCGTTTAAATTGCTTAACTAAACAAATGACAACCTGATATTTTTCAAAATATGTTACACTATATATATCGGATGCCACAGTAATGTCATGCTTGTCTTTCTCCTCCTGCGTTTGACATTTCTAACTTCCTCAGGGAGAGCTGTAATTAGTCTACCTAAGCTTCATGCCTTTAGGGAAACCCATGTGAGCTACCACTTTGAATTTTAACAAGCACATAGTGCAATATGTTTATGCACTGTCCATCTGACACTGTAGAGATGTTGCACCAGTGCTTTCAAAGAACTAAAGAGGCTATAAGGACAATCCCTCCATTTGCAAAGGCACCAGTAGATTTTAAGACAATGCAGTCACATGCATTGTATTTTGATTAAGGCTTGTGACTTTGATGAGAATGTCATATCCGCTTAATGCATGAGTTGTGTTTCAACTGAAGCTGATTTACTTCTTAGACAGTTTTTAGCCACATTTTTACGATACACTTTTTAGTGGTCGTTTTTTTAGCTCCATATTTTAATTGGATCAAGAAGTTCACTCATCAAAGGTCTGGCTTTTATGTTATCACAGACACAAGCTGAGCAAACGCTACTGGCAGCTCGGCTCGTCAAGGGTCTGCCACCCGATTTTGAACAAGAAACTACTCTAATTAAATATACTACTTATGCTGAATAAGAAATTTTGGACATTTGACTGATTTCTCCTTGAGAATTTTCTTCTTTTCCAAGAAGACCCGACCTGGTAAAATCAACGGGGACACATCCAGCATGGACAGTTACGGGAGTAAGGGACATTAAGCACTTGTCGGAAGAATGAAGAAAACATTAGAACACCAAAACACGCATGGATAAATCCGTCAAGCAGCCATATTGGGAAAAGTGAACGTCTATCCTATATTTTAGACATTATTAACTGCTCTCAGTCAAATGTGATTTTCCCCACAAATGTTGCACATGCTTCTGTCCTTTTCAAAGAAGCCCTCTTTTGATCCCTCAGTCTTAAGTAATTTTAGACCCATCTCCAAGCTACCATTTATATCAAAGACTTTAGAAAAGACTGTTTCCACTCAATTGATTTCTTTTATGAATAACAATGAAATATTTGAGAAATGTCCGTCTGGTCTTTGTTCTCTTCACACCACTGAAACTGCTCCTTTCAAGATCACAAATGACCTTCTGCATGCAGCCATGCGGGCCTGTACACATTGGACCAACATGTCTTTATCAGCCATCTGAAGAACTATGTTGGCATCAGTGATGTGCCGCTGGATTGGTTGATGTCTTATCTGTTGATCAGGTCCTTTTCTGTAATGCTTGGAGATGCCTCCTCCTCCTCTGCTCCTCTCTTTTGTGGGGTCCCCCAGGGGTCTATATTGGGTCCCTTCCTGTTACCTCTGGGACACATCATTTGTTGACATTTTTCATTGCTACATGGATAATACCCAGTTGTACATCCCCATTAAGCCTGGCACTACCACTGTTTTGTGTATGTCCTACCATGCCGACATAAGAAATGATATATATACAGTATATATATATATATATAATTAGAATACATTTCTTCAAATCTGATGTTATTATAATTACACATTCTCATTGTGCGTTTGCTCTCCATATGGGTTGGTGGACTTACTCCATGAGGGTTGTCAAGGATCTAGCAGGTCCTTTAGTGCCTCGTACACACTTTGACAAAATGTCTCAAACTGAATGTCTAAGGAACCTGGATTCATAATGATCCTAAATCCCCATCACACGTTCTCTTTTCAGCCAGATCTCATATGGCGATTACAGGTATGGGAACTCTTAACAAGGCCACTTCACAAACAAAAAGCATACCTTTAACCATCCCCACTCAAGAAAAAGGTTTAACATTAAGGGCATTACATCTTGTAAATCTAAGAATTTAATATAGATGCTAAAATGTCCCTGTGGCCTCCAATGTATTGGAAAAAACAAGAGTCCTTAAAACTTGAATTACTTACCACAGAAGTGCTGATCATAATCATGAAGCAGCAAGCACAGTAGCTGTCCACTTTACTTAAACCAAACACGAGTCCAAACTCAGGTACTGTATATTGATTGGCTTTGGGGCTGTCAAGTTTCCTCGTAGAGGATGCAACATTGACTATGAAGCTGAGTGGTGTCATACAGCCTTTAATCTTGTTGATTTGACATAAGGTTCACTCTATCCCTCTAAAAACTGTTTCGCTTTAACTTTTCAATTATATGTCATCGCGCATGTGGGGCAGCTCTGACCGCTGCAGTGCATTCGGCATTGCAATATGGCAGCGTCGCGGACACAAACACCAAGCACTTATTGTTAATAACCCTGGCTTTTAATATATTTTTACGGTGAGGTTTAGAGATTGGAAGGTTGCTGGCATCACAAACAAATCACAATATATATTAGGGTGATGCAATAAAGTAATTAGGAAGAAGAGTTTCAAATCCCCGAACGCACCTTTATTGTGATACATAAAATCAGTTATTTGAACTTGAGTGCATATTACAATTGTGAAAGAAAGTATTTCTGATAGTCTTATTATGAACACTCCTTAAGAAAGTGATGACATATATATATATATATATATATATATATATTTATGCTGTATATACCTGATGTGTTGCTCAATAAGTTTTGTACAGTGGCAAAACATTTACTACAAAACACAATTTAAGGTATTATGTCCATTGATCACAAAATTCTGGGCAAAATGTATTGCCGCTTAAACAGTAATGAATCCAAAACTGCGTATTCTTGGTGTAATCAGGTGGTTTTAACTATTCATTCCAATCATAGTTCTAACTGATCTCTTATTGTCACTATTTCATTTTCTCTGCAGTGTTGGTTCTTCTGAAGAATGGAGATCCTGGGCAACATGGGCGAGGAGGGGATGGAGTTGGAGGGATCAGCCAACACAGCAGCAATTCTAAACATCAGCCTAAATGGCTCCGCAAATGACACCAACATGACCTTTTTCCCCTATTATCAGCACTCTCTGTATGTGGCTGCCAGCTACATCCTGGCCTACTTCTTCATCTTCCTGCTGTGTATGGTGGGAAACATCCTAGTGTGTCTGATCGTACTGGAAAACCGTCGTATGCGTACAATCACCAATCTCTTCATCCTCAACCTGGCCATCAGTGACCTATTGGTGGGCATCTTCTGCATCCCTACAACACTGGTGGACAACCTCATCACTGGTAATTCCCTGTTCAAAATCCACTACTGTCTCCGCCACTATCTCTAGAAACAGAATATAATCAGTCCTCTGTCATAAAACTAGTCCTGCTCTGTCTTTTTGAGCTCTTCTACTTAAATAGAGTGAAAATGTAGCCCTTCTTTATTGTTTATATGTCTTGCCAAAAGCTGGATTTATACCTAATACATTCTTTCATTCACTTTGTGATATACAGCAGATTGACAGTAAGAAGGTTGCTATACTACTGCTGCGCAACCTCCCTGTAAGCATTATGCATAGCCCTAGAAGGGGCATAAAGAAGGGGGGAAAAAGTTCTCAAAAGCTTTTCATTTAGGTATATTTATGCAAGATAACCACCGTCTCACTCGACTTTATCTTAAATACGGTGCAGAAAGTATCAAACAGTTCAAACTGGTAGAATAGATATCCGCAAACTTAAATCCATGCAGAGAAGATATTTTTAGCTTTTGGTCTATAGGACCTTCCTCAGAGCATTCAGGGTTCAGCTGGAATGGCAGGTGTAGAAACAAACGAATCCCAATCACTGGATACAGAACACCTGTGAACACCCTGGTGGTAGAGACTCCGCCTCCTGTTAACTCCAGCTCTAAAGAGCTGAATGTAGTACTGAGAGGTTTATAAGTGCACAAAACAAAACGTGGGTCGAGAACAGTTTATACAGACAAAAAAAAACATTAAATCACAGAGCACCCTATTGTAATACATTATAGCTGCAGCTGGCATCTTTCCACAGCCTTTGTCTTTGCAAGCTGCTGCTAGCTAGCATCCTAGGACAGCAGCTTGCTACATTGCCTGTTTACCACCGTGCTGCTTTTTAAGTCACAACACAAAGGCCCTTCATTCCCTCATTTCCTTCATTATGATGCTCAAAATGCCCCTCCATAACTGCTTTCCCCATAGGAACCTGAGCAGTTACAATATCATATCCTACTTGACCACAAGAAGCTGGATACCGCTGACCACCTTTTATGCCAATAGCCCATATCCAGCATCATGGTCAATTTGTGAAATTAGTGCCATCCAGGAGCTTCATTACAACACAGCTACCAATGTGTAGAATATAGAAGTTCAATGAATACGATAAATAGGAGTAACAGTCAGAAAACCTTAAATTGTAGTGATTAGCATAATACGATGGATTTGAATCAAATGCCGAAAGCAGTTAATATGTACCAATTTAAAGATGAATATAAAAGCATTTATCAGAAGTGAATGTGAACCACTTACTGAAGTACAAAAATAAAATCAGAGAGAAGGGTGAGCAGTAAAGTGGCCGTGAAGCCAAACCACCACGACCGCAGTTGTTTGCATGTGTATATGTACACATGCAAAGAGAAATTGCAAAGTCCAGCATCCAGTAGCCAAACTGTGCTGTCTTTTGCCCACAACATGCTGTACTGTGGAGCCCTGAAGCTCTGTTCCATCCGTTACACAGAGCACTCTTCTGTTCACTTGTTCATTCAAAGTTTATTAATACTGACAGTGTTGCATGTCAAAATTGCATCAACGAAGCAATCCCTTGGGTCCCTAGTAGCAACACACCAATAATGTATGAAGTAGATCAGATGAGCAGCTCTAAAATATACAAAGAACGCAGCACAACAACAAATGTAAGGCCAATTTAAATGTGTCTGACTGAGTCAACATCATCATCAAATATGCTCAATTAAGCAATTTCCCTTTCCACGGAAAATAGAACGGCAGGATACATTCACTCTGTAAGGTGTGTTTGAAGCCTTCCTTTCTGCTGTGGCAAGGATGATAAAACGGACAAATGAAAGGAAGCGAGGTGTGAAGGGACCTCCTGTTACATTTCCCTTTGTGTCTTCTCTGCTTTTACATTTGCAAGCATATCTGTAGAGGTGCCTCTGAATGGCTTCCTGCCACATTAAGGTCATTCGGTAAAAGGCTATGCAATCTGTGAACTAGTGATTCTCGATTTCTAAAAACCCTCTGAGATTGATAATGATGTTACCACTGAGGACTAGCTAGAGGACTCTGATTGTAATTTCTTCAACAGGTTGGCCCTTTTCCAACACTGTGTGCAAGATGAGCGGCTTTGTGCAGGGAATGTCTGTTTCCGCATCAGTCTTCACTCTTGTGGCCATATCTGTTGAAAGGTTAGTGTGTGCTGTACTTTGATGCCTTTTCCCCCATCTGTATAAGCTACCTAGAACGCAAGACAAACAAATGGTCCAGACTTTTTGTTGATTTTGTTAGTGGGAGTATTATATGTCTTTTTGTGCATACAAAAAAAGAGTAGAGTGTGAGTGTGTTGTCTATTTATATATGTCGAGTCCAGAGGACTGTGCAAGTATGTGCTCGGAGGAGAGATAAATAAATAAATAAATAATAATAATGTTGATAGGTAAATTAAATCAATACCTAAATCAAAAAAGAAGAAACAGTGGCGATATAGGTGAGGTGTCATACGTATATGATAAAACAATACTAACTAGAAAGGTGAACTCAGTAGAATGCAGATCTCCACCAGGTGTGTCCGTAACAACCATTACTGTATTGTATGATCA
Source organism: Cyclopterus lumpus (assembly GCF_009769545.1). Classification (NCBI taxonomy): domain Eukaryota; kingdom Metazoa; phylum Chordata; class Actinopteri; order Perciformes; family Cyclopteridae; genus Cyclopterus; species Cyclopterus lumpus. Next base: position 8,624,351 of record NC_046974.1, read on the forward strand.
ATAACAGCAACAATCCCTGTACAGACACTAGGACACTCCTTTTAAATTCTAAAACCAGTGGCAATGTATGCAGGCAATCAGCTTGAAGTTGTCGTAAAAGACATTTCATATTTGCTGTCTTCCCACGTGGCAGCGGTGTACTCATCAATTTGTCTACAGGTAAATTTCATTGGCTGTTAGCTGCGAGCTCACCAACAAGAATAGTAAAGTGTGTACTCTGTCTCTGGCTACAGCAGTCAGATGTGTTATAAGTAGTGACTCACTAGCAGAATGAGAGATTATATAAAGACAGAGGCGCACCCTCACTCACTCTGTCAGGGACACATGGACTAACACAGTCACTGACGCACACACACACACATTCAGCTTTGGACATCATTATTTATTGTTTTGAGCAGTGGGATGAAGGTTAGATTTGTGGGATGAAGTTTAGATTTAACAGAGCTGACTGTCTTGGTGAAATAGGAATCCTTCGATATGTCATGTGACCAGTTTATGTGCTTTGATATCAAATATCTGTTATAATTGATGCTATAACTATGACAAAAGACAATTCTTAAATTGATAATTAATCAATGACAGGTTTGATTGATTTGTCATTTATGACATGACGAGAGCCGTGCATGTGGCTCTGTGAAGCTGCATTAAGGCACAGCAGTGCTTTGAGCTTAATGCTAACATACAGGATGCGAACACGCTCAACATGCTAACGTGTAGCTAGTATATTAAGTACCCATTGGTGTATTACTTTCAGTTATCAGTCGCAGTTTGATTAGGTGTGGTCATCAAAACTACATAGGAAAAATATACATAGCCTACAGAAGGCTACCAAAAAAAAAAAAAAGTCTGCGTCCTACGGCGACCATGAATGTCTGTCAAAAATTTCAGGTCAATGTATGAAATAGTTGTTGGGATATTGCAGTTGAACATTCCCAAAGAGCATAACCCTAAGATGGCTCAAAATACCAAACATTTGCTGCTTCTTACAAATCAAGTATTTGCTTGCTTTACTTTTAAACTTTAAAAAAATAAAAATTGGGACTAGTGGCTAAACAGAATTTCAATTTTTAAAACATGTGTTTTTGCTCTGTTACTTTGCGATTTGTGGTTGTCATGATTTTGAAGACTCAATGATTCATGTAAAGAATAATTGAAAAATTAATTTGTATTCAGCACAAGTACGCTTAATTAAAGCTCTCGTTATATGTTAGATGTTCTTCTTTTGTTTATATCTAGATATATAACTAATTTGTTGGAACGCTCCTTCTTACTTATTCACTACAGGTTTCGCTGTATAGTTTATCCTCTACAACCCAAGCCCACCATACTTGTTGCCAAGGCAGCCATTGTGTTGATCTGGGTGCTAGCAGTGGGGATCATGTGTCCTGCGGCTATAGCATTGACTGTGGATAAAGTTCCTTTCCACTCAATGGTGTACAATGATGACTTCAACCAGACATTCCCCCTGTACAGCTGCTATGAAAACTTTGCCAACCCTCAGATGAGAAAGGTCTACACAGCGGTTCTGTTCGCTCACATCTACCTGGTGCCGCTCACCGTCATCACGCTGATGTACGGAGGTATTGGAGGTAAACTGTGTTCTTCTGTGGTTGCAAACAGAGAGCCCCAGCTGGCCGACGTCACAGTCCAGGTTGGGCGTAGAAGGGCAGGTCAGCCAATGATTTCCCAGAAAAAGGTCAAGGTGATAAAGATGCTCATCCTGGTGGCTTTGCTTTTCATGCTGTCCTGGCTGCCACTCTGGACTCTCATGCTGATGACTGACTACGCAGGCTTGAACAGGAATCAGCTGGACCTCCTGACCAGCTACATCTTTCCCTTCGCCCACTGGCTGGCATTCTCTAACTCCAGCATTAACCCCATCATTTATGGCTACTACAATGAGAACTTTAAAAGGGGCTTCCAGGCAGTGTGCAAGTCCAGGCCCTTCTGTGACCTTGCCCAGTGCGAGCAGTGGAAACGGGTGGCCAGGAGGGGCAGGAAAGATAGGTCCAAGCAAGTACCTTGTGGAGGTACTGACTTCAGAGATGCCACGAACAATCACAACCATCTTGTCATTGGGCTGAGAAATCGAGTCCATAATGTTAACGAGACAGCAGAAACAGCAGAGGTGAATAGAAGTGTAAGGGTGGAGTGTGTGGTGGTCCACTCAAAGAGTCTTTCAGAGCAAGGGTTAGAAATGACAGCTGCACATAAGAAAGGCAGTAAATGTGAGGAGTCAGATAAGGTTAATTCACTGGCAGCCTCAGTGTGTCAGGCGTGGGATAACTGAGTGTTCACAAAATTAACCAGAAATGAATAAACAAAGCCATAGTATGTTAGTTTGTAGTCACACGGAAGAGACAATTATCTGATGTTAAATGTGGCAACTGTTTGAGAGTAGGTCACATATTGCAATCCTAGTTCTAGGCAGGGCCTCAACTTTACTGTAAACACTTTAAATTCTTGATGCTCATGCTCTGCCAATCAGGAACAACACACATGACGCGACAAGAAGTAGCACCATGTACCTTTGGGTTACTTTATATTTTGAATATATTTTCTCATTCATGCCTGGCCCAACATGTCAGGCAGCTGGCAAACCAATTAGTTGAATCAACAGATCTGATTAACACATTAATATGTTTAGGCTAAGAGTCCTATTGGGTGAACCTCAAACCTCCAACATAGATAATGAAGGTAAGTAAAGCCTGTTGTTGTTGCTCTGAAGGCAAAATAATCCCCTTCTAAGGCGGAACTTCTGTGCAATTAAAAGAAGCACCGCAATAATGTAAGCCTTCATTATTTATCAATGAAATATTGTTTTGACATTTTGAATAGCACATCAAAATCTATTCACTAAGGTAATCACATATTCATTGTATATGTACACACACTTGAAATGAAATACAAACATAAATGGTTTGAATATTGCAGAAAAATAATGGATACACAGGAGAACCCAAGAATAGGACATAGCAGTGCTGGTAAAGTCAAAGAATATTTTTTCACATGACAAAGCCTTGCATCACCAATAACTTTTCAGTGTCAATCAATTCTTGAGTGATGTCCTGCTGTTGTCTGTAAAGGCTTCCTCCAGCACAAGAATCAGAGGCTCGGGTTCATTCCTGTCTGAATGGCCTCTGGAATGCCTTCATCTCTGAGTGCTGGGGGTTCTGAGTAATTCTCTCAGCAGGTTACTTATCATGTTGTTGTGTGTCCCGTCCATGCTGGTACATTGAGTTGCCGAAGCGAGGAGCGACCCTATACCTCCAGGTCAGACTGTATTGTCATGTGCTTTTACAACATTTATTGTAATTTATGTTTGTAGACATTAGTGTTTAACTAAACTATTAATCAGTAAATCTATTGTTTGACTGTCAGAAAATTAACTGATTATAATTTTGACAATCAGTTTGTTTAGGTTAGTTGTCAAATTTAAGGATACAAACAAATACATTCTGATACATTCTAATTACCAATTTTACTCTGTATATTACGAAAGCATCATATATTTACATATATTCAGTTAAAGCAATGATTTTTGTACTTGACAGAAAGTGTTAAGTGAATGTAGGATGTTTGAGGTTCTTGTTAGACTGTAGATGAAAAGTTTAACAAGAAAAAAAAAACATAAAATAGAACAGTGTCAATGGAACCATTCCCTCATAACATCTCATTTCTCATTTTGCCATGCCTCTGCACACTTTGTCACCGCTGCATTACAACCGCCTAATCTAGACTAGTCTTGTACAAGTAGGTTGATAACTTCAATGGAACTGTGAAGCAAAAACTGTTCTTAGTTGATGCCTCAATAATATAATGTGATGGATATTGTAATATAAGACATTAATAGCTGTGCCGTAAACCAGTAATAACCGAGTAGAGTGCAGCTCTCCACCAGGTGTGTCGCTGTCTCAAACTAGAAGAGTTATATCTCACTCACTTGTCCCTGCAGCTCCCTTAAAGTCCAGATGACGCCTAAAGTGTCAAAAACTAAAACTGTGATTTATTCATCTTGTTTCATGCCAAACTTTAGTGGATCATAGTGTGGAATTAATCTGCAGATGCTCCAGTAAAGTATAAAGATGTCATGTCCAGGAAACTGTGATGTTAAATTAATCTGTTTCGTGTCTTGTGTCCATGTTGTCTCGTGATTTCCTGTTTTATTTTGAAAGTCAACTCTCCTCTTGTTTCAGGCAACTTGTTCCTTCCCCTGTGTGTCTCCCCTCTGGTCTGATTGGCTGCCTCACTCCTGATTGTTTCCACCTGTGCCCTTACCCTGTGTATATATTGTCTGTGTCTCTTTGACTTGTGCCAGTTCGTCTTTTGGTGCCAGAGAACCAGCCATGTCCATGGAATTCATCAGTCACCAGGTCACGATTTTATGTTACTTTGTTCATGTAGATTTTCTGTTTGTATGTTTCCAGTTAAGTAGAACTGAGATTTTTGTTGTTACTTTGCTTTGAGTCGTGCATTTGGGTTTTAGTCTTTGTTCGGTCATGACAAAAGACACGGCCAAAACAAGCTTCTCCTCCATTTACTCCAATGATGTCACCAGCTGTGGATTAGCTGTGGACAGACACACACACACACACACACACACACACACACACACACACACAATCGAACGCCTGGCAGAGATTTAAAAAAAAAATCTACCTCCATAACATTGCAGATGTACAAAAGTTAGTGGAAATTCTCCTTAATACAAATATGCATTATGAAATACATCAAAGCTACTGGTCAACTACCTCAATTTCTATCAGTATACATGATAAATAACCTGCAGCTGAATAAGCAATTCAGGTGGAGGTTCATCGTACAATCATGACACCTTTCAAGACTTAAGTGGTTAAATTGCAAAAGAAGCAAAAAGCACAATTCAAACATTCCCAGCAAATCATTTCTATCATTTATTTATTTGTTCAACTATTATATAACAAGGAATCTCTGTGTGGATATGTCCTTCGCATGTTTTAAAGAACCTTTAATCTATTAAAAGATCTATATTTATTTCAGGTTAGCATTTAGTTGCATTAAAAAGATTGGAATTTCTATTTTCCAACGATACCAACCGTGTTTTTGTAGATCGACTAGAAACTTGTTCGGGATCTTTTGAAAACAACTAGCTCTTATTCAGATAATTCAGATACTTCATAATAAGACATAGTTTGGACGACACATAATTGATTTACAGATTCTCAAAGACAAACAACAGTACAACATGCATATCTTCTATAAATAGACCATCTTTCATCGCAATTTCTTATAACTACGCAACAGGGAAAACCCCTGAGAAAAACCCAAACTCTACCTCCTGTAACTACCCGTTATCCTCTTTGCACTGTTCCCAACTGAGCATCGGTTTAGATAGGTGGAGGCAACTTAAAAAGCATCATCAACCCTATAGAGAACCAGGCATTGTAACAACTGACAATGTAGCTAATGTTCGCCATTTGTGTTGCTGCTGCATAGCAAAGAACAGCTCACTACACCAACATGCAGGTACTTTTATTTTATAAGTAGTTGTTTGTCAGTTTATATAGGAATAAAGTGCATAGACAAAACTGGGAATGCTCCAGATACACTTGTGTATTCCTGTGATGTTAAAAAATGTATTTACCTGGAAAACAGCATCACTCTTTCCCATGTCATACCCCTCTCTCACCCCTATGTATATACTGTCCTCTGTCAAATGAAGGTGTAATGCTAACTTTAAAAAAAAAAAAGACTTTCAAAATGTTTCAATTACTATGTTTAAAAATATTCTGAATGTTTTCTGGCTTTCTGTTATGATGTTATCCAAAAGGAAATGACCTGTGATATCTTTCTGATCTTAATCTTTAGTTGTATCTCTATATTGTGTTGCTCATAGATCAGTTGTGTTTTGTTTGTGTTTACAAATCCCTCACTAAAAAAGGAATGCAATTAGACAAAGCTCTTTTACAACTAAATAATGTGCAGTGCATACATACAGTACATTTATCTACAGGAGCCACAACCAAAGCATTTAATATAATAAAAGACGAGTTTATCATCAACACATGTTAAAGTGGTAATCTTTTGGATATTTGTGTCCTGATGCATCTTTGTTGCTGTCATTGGTGTGGTGTAACTTGAATGTGTTCCCAAGTTGTGGCCTTGTCAATGTGTACAGCATTATTATTGTTTTTATTGTTCACGAGTTTGTGTATGCTCTGAGAAAAACAAATGCTTTCATGTGCTCTTTACAAGTATTCCAATTTGCATTGGAAATGTCCTTTGTTGTCACGGACAAAGGATTCTTGTGCCACAGTGGGCTTTGTCTATTTTCTGTAAAATGTATTCAAATGTATCACTGGCATCAATAGATTAATTCAGTGAAATAAGCCTGATCCCTGATGACGATTCAGAAGAGCACAAACATGTTTCAGAATAGTGTGTTTGTGGCTTGCAATGCAAAACCATGACTTGGTGTATATTGTTGTTCTTTATGCCTTTCTCTTGTTCTTTAATTGGATGTAACATTGTAGTTCTGTTTTCACTTATGTACGATGGTTTGACTGATTTATATTATGATGATTTTAGCCACTTTTGTGAAAACCTGTTTGAGAAATGCATTCTTTTTTAATTGTGTGTGACTTGCCATGGCTTTCCATAACTGAAAGGACATGCATACATTAAGATGGTGCCAATTTCCCTGTGTAATATATACACTTATCTCTGAATTCCTGATTATGATTAAGTAAATCTACACAAGGGGAGTAGAGCCATGCTAGTGTCTCTCTAAGGCACAGCAGTGCTTTGAGCTAAATGCTAACATCCTGTGACAATGCTAATGCTAAAATGCTGATGTTTATTCATCATATTTTAAGCCTAATTAGACGTATAGGAATGTCAATAGTTTTCAGGTATTTTACCATAAATAAAGTATTTACTTTAAGTTTTGACCTGATGAAGGTGTGTTGCTATACACTATATACAATCACCGTCTCAAGCTTACCAAATTGTATTCAATAGTTGCAGGGACATTTCCATTAAAATCCAAAACATCAACCTCATGGTGGCACCAGTGGAAAAGTTAGAGGATCACCTTAGTGAGCAAAATTCATCCTTTGGGCCCAATAGTTGGCGATACCATGGATAGACCATAGTTTGACATGGCAATCTGCATGGCAGAAAAATTCAGAGGTATCAAGATTTTAAAAAAGAGGTGATTGTCTACATTTATGTCATCCACACCATCCTATTCAGTTACTTCGGAAGGTTGATCATCTTACGCGCACTGTGCATTGTTTGATATATATATAGTCTACAGTGTAAAGACAGATGTGGGTGACACACCTGTATTTGGTTGTCGGTGTAGCTGAGAAGCTGAAGCTGAAGTATGTGTGACAAACATAGCGGCTAACCATTAACTACAACACTGGGACAGGAATGATAAATTATGCTTTGCTATCTTGCCGTATCTGTGTTTTGGGGGTTTTAATGTTTATGCACACATACATGTTTGATGTGTGTGCGTGTGTATGTAACATTGTATGCAGCAATCTGCAGTGTGTGTTCATGTTTAATGTATCCAATATCTTTGTTGTCTTGTACCTTTTTCCTGTGTGATGGTTAACAAATAAATGCTCAAAGGCGGTTTTGTCCATGTTATATAGAGGCAGTTTAGATTAATACAAAATATGTCTACAGCCACATGGTCCTTTGTACCTCTGCTTATGAAGCTTCATCAGAGCTCACTCTGGAATATTCTCTCTCAATTTCACTCAGGTTGTTGGCCGGACATATTTTTAGTTAATACATTGTTGGAAACCGAAATGTAAGCTTTAAACATTCTCCTCATTTATTTTGTCTTTTAATTTATCCTAACTTATTTCCTTATCCATTTTACTTACAGTATATATTCTTTATTTGAACCCCTGTCCTCTGATCCCTCAAAGTGTTCGGCCACATGCAGTCTCATCATTGGAAATATGCCTAGATTTGCGGTAAATAAAAACTAATCAAATGAAATCAAAATCTTTCATCTGGTAGAAGAGAAGCATCTCACTAATGTATATGATGTCTGCTTATTTAATTGTATTTGTTTGGCATGCGGCATATATAGAAATGAAGGCTCATTATAGAGGTCTATATTGTGAGTACAGTCACACTAATTAGTCTGCATATTAGGGACTTTCAATTCAAAGGTATAATTGGCACATTCCATTCAAAGGGAGAGATCTAAATGCACAGCAGGCGATCTGTTAGCAGAAATGACATGCACAAAACAAAATACTTTATTAGCACAAAACTTAGTTGTTCGGCATTTCCCTCAGTGTGCATGACAGCAACAAACAGTCAAACAGCATAACAGAGTCTGTAGTTGTGTGACGAGTAAATACAATTTTAACAAGCCAAAAAGAAGTAATGTGTATGAATAAATGTGATGTAATATTACACCTGCACGTTCTTTTCAAAAAGACAGTGCACATAGCTGTGTGTGTGCTCTCACCGCAAGTGAGACAGGGGTTGACCACTGAGTTAAATGCAGAGGTCAAATTTCACCTGTAGATTGTAATAAAATGTAGGTCTAGGAATAAAAATAAAAAAAGGCATTAAAAATTTGGTATAAAGGCTCCCATCAATTAAACAAACACCTAACAGGAAGAACTTATTTGTAAATTACTGGGCAATTTTATATCAGATTGTGTACCAAGTTCAGCAAAAAACAAGTGGAACCGAAACTGAAAAACAAAATAGTAATTTCACTCTCAAACAGATCAAGTGTTGTGCTGGTACAGGACTGAGCCAGACAAAGGATCTCCTCCTGGTGTTATACAAATGAGAGCACGCATCAGATCCAAAAATAATAACAGTCCTTTTAATTTGCCAGCCCAATGATCACAGGTGTCAGACAAGCGAAGATAGCTACCTGGCACAGAGGAATGTACTGATGTGCAAGCTTGTTCTCTGCACTCAGTGCCATCCACACACAGGTAACAGCAGCCCGACCCCAAGATTGAGCAACACCAGCCACTGTAGGAAGGTTCTCGGCGGTCTTGGGGGCCGACAACAGGACTCTAAGAATGGCCAGAGCAGCATGGGCTCAGACTAGCCCATCCTTAGAGTGGTGACCTCTGCATCCTGCTGAGCTAAATGCCAATTTTCCACCAGCAGTATGTGATTATAACCACATGAGCTATAATAATGCTCACTACAAGAGGTTAAGTGCCGGAAGAAGACATGCAGCCTCAGACCTTGAAGAAAGAATCAAACAAACAGTGTTTCATTGCAGGACAGCAAACTGACTTGTCCTTTTTTTAATTATGGAGGTTTTTAATCGTTACAGCCTGCTCAATATGTGAGCGCAAAAACTGTTTTGCAATATAGCTTTAGGAAAATGGATCATGATACAAAATAATATAACAATACCCTTTTGGATAATTGTGATTGATATTTCTTTTCCATTTATACTTTTTTTGAATTTTAGTATTTAATTTTTTCGCAATCCTCTTGGCTTAATCCAGGAAGATGCTCTTATGTTTATTCATGCTCATCTTCAATAGCAGTCAGAGTGCCACTAGATATTTTTTTAAACCTACATTTCGTTACTGCAGCCTGCTGATAAGCTAAGATCCTGCGGGAGGCACTGAAACCTGAGGGGAGCGGTTATTGACAAGGAGTGCCACCGAAGGAAGTATTTCATGCTGTGGAAGATTCCCCCAGAAGAACTGGAGACCTTCTTTCATGTTCTCTGTGATTTGCTTCATATCAGCCTGTGCCACCACTGCAATTGCCCTTCGAGGGAGGGAAAACCATCATTCTGCCTTTGCATACTGTGGCAAAAGTGTACTGTTGTGCCAATAAGTCAGTCTTTAAATGTGACACAAATAAAACCTTGTTGTATCCACATGGGGACAAAAGTAATTAAAAAAAAACACAGTCCATTATGTTATGAAAAAATATAAAAACATCTCATAGTGTCATAAAGAATGTGTGTACTGTACCAAAAATGTTTGTGTACAGTATGTCATGAAAAAAGTAATTAAAAATGTTAAAGTATCATATGTCATCACCATAGGCTGTCATGTAAAAGTCATCAACAAATATTATTGTATCTTATAAAATTCCTGAATAAACGTCAGTCATGTCATGAGTTAAATATAAAACATTGTTATAGCATAGTATGGCATTAAAATGTTATATGCCATAAAAAACATCAGTGTATAATAATACATATAATGCTATAATACTTGTAATTGAGTGTCATGAAAAAAATCATATAGTTTTCCATTTAAATGTATTAGAAAAACATTTTCATAAAATGTGGTATAATCTCAATTCTATTCAGTTTAATTCAGTTTATTTTGTATATTTCCTGTTGCTCATTTTGTGAAAAGTCTCAAAAACATCCTCACTCAAAGTCACAATTGTCATCGCCTGAATAAAATCCCTTTTCTGAGCATCAAAACATCAACATTTCTTCTTTTGCCTCTTCTGGCTATCACTTGCTTCAAACTATTTTTTTCATTATTATAGTGCATTCAATCTATTTTCTATTTCTCATCAGAGCATTTCTTTTCTGAGGTGGTTGTGAGTGCTCTTCTTGGTTCGTGCTGCTGCCGCCTTCATCACAAGATTGTGCTTATCTAGGCGCTCAAAAAGCTTTGTTGTGGCTGTTTTTGTTCCATTTACAAAATCCTAATACTGCTATAGGCAAAAGACCACAATATGATGCGTTATTAATGCATCATCAGCCGTATGGTGCTGGCATCAATCTAAACATGGACAATGGAATTGTTTAAAAAAAGAGCAATTTATTTTATTTGTATTATTGATGAAAGGGTTTACACACATTTAATGCATTATTCAAAATTACAATTAGCCTACTAGTGTAAAATACAGGGTCAATATCACAAAGGACATGGTTGAGATCATCTGTAATAGATCTGCCCGTTTGGCCAACAGGTGGTTTTGTGTGCACATGAAGCCGGAGGAAATGAAATGCAAAGGTGCATCCTCCTTAAAGCCAGTTGGTAAAGGCAGGGACACAAGTTGATCACCCTTACTGCTCCCTATATTTTCCAAAAGGCAGCAAAAGTGCCCCACTTGAATGCCCCTATGGTGGATAAATCAGATTATAAAAATGACCAGTATTGCCCTTCCAGTAGAAAATGTGACAATGAGCCATATAGGCCACCATACATGCTAGAAACCCTCTGCCTTCTGCTGCCTACATTGAGTATGTGGGAGGGGGAGAAGGAGGACAATGAATCAGTCAGAGTCATTATAGCTGGAGCTTCTTTATTTATTTATTAACTGGAACGTCACTGTAATCAACATCAGAATTGGTTGTCTTAACTAGAAAATAAAATTAACCAAACAAGTTTTCACTTCAATGTTTTTATTTATCGCGCAACATAAAACAATATTGTGGTTTTTTTACCACATACACTATGTATTCACATAATACACCATACAGCTACAAAGAGAGAGAGACTGAACAAAAACACTTTTTTTACATACTGCATCCTTGACATGAAAAGAAAGAACCAAGAACAATCCTAACTCAAAAAGGAAAGTAGCTGCCAGTTGTGTCGGCTCATTTTTTATTTTTTTTTGTACGGGCCAGGGTCCAAGTCTCTATCCCAAATTTGGAGAGTGTTCATTAAATGAGGTGTTCAACAGACTTCTAAATGTGGGCCATACACAGTGAGATGCATTTGTATATCTATGTTTGTGTGTGCGCGTGTGTGAGAAAGACAAAATATACAAGGTGTTAAGAATAAGAGAGGGGTTGAGTAAAGGAAGTGCATGTCCAGGAAGAGGAAGGGGGGCAGAACACAACTGCTATTCTTGTATTCAAATATCTTAGCATTAGGTTAACATGAACGTGTACAGCATACTCAAAAGATCATTTCAATAGCCTTTGGTACCTTTGCTGTACCAAACTTGAAACCCAGATAACAGTCTTCATTAAATATGATTCTATATCTCATCCTAGTTTGAATGAAGTCAAGTACAATGTGGTATGAATATTAATAGAGAACGTAATCAACTGTTTGAGTGCCCCTCTGCCCTCAAAACGAGATGTCATTATGTAGAATTGTAACAAAAGACTTCTTAAAGTCAGCACCAGGGACGCTTCCCATCCAGTGAAACTGCTTGAATCTAAAGTATATTTCTCTTGACATTAGAAAATAATTGTGGTAATCATTTATCCCTCGCATTTCTTTTTTTACACAGTGAATATTTAGGTGTAGCATCATAGCACCAGCTGACCGATCCCCCCATCTCGGTAGGAGCGTGGGAGGAAGTGCCTTTCATGAGAAGCATCCCTCAACCTCTTGAGAAGTTAGACATTTACAAAGTTATTAAGATATCACATACACTTTATCCTCAGCACCCATTGTTAGGCAAGTGTGTGTGTGTGTGTGTGTGTGTGTGTGTGTGTGTAATGTGGGCCATGCATTATGGTTGAAAAGTAAAATGGGCCGTTAATGTACCAGCCCCGGCCCCTGCACCAGTCAAACTACTGTTGGCCATGATGTGTGTAATATACGATTAATTATTACAAACTAAACACATGGTTTTCTTCCAGAGGGGCGTCATGATTTTTAAGCCAAGTTCCTTTACTATTATGAGTAGATAATGATAGATACATCTAAACAAGCAGGGAGTCTCTTACCTGATAGTCTAACACAACTGACAAAGATTGCGAAACATCGCCCACTGACTCGCCTGGCTTTGCAACTACCAGTATGTCCCTAAACATCACTCCCATGGATGTGCTCCTGCACATGACCGGTGGTCAATTTGTAAAGGGCAACTCTACTGATATTAAGGAAATAGTTCAACATTTTTGGGAAATATTAGATGTAGACGAGGAGATGTGCACCACTCTAATTTCTATACGCAGCCAGTTAGCTTAGTTTAGCATAAAGGACTGGAAACAGGGGGAAACACCTAGCTTGGTTTTGACCAAAGATAACAAAATCTGTCTGTCTGCACTTTGAAAAGCACGACACAAAAACCTGATAATTTTAGTTTGTGTGCCACACAATGTCTCGCCTGGGAGCAGTGACTTCCTGCTCGTTGCTTGGTGACCTGGAAGACATAATCTGGCACGTAACCTCCGTGAAACCAAAACTCAACGTGTTTAAACTTTGGTTTTTAATGACGGGGATTCAATGTGTTAGTGAGATTTTGAGGCGCTTGTAGGTGGATTTTGTTGCTTGTTCACAGAGCCAGGCTAGCTGGTTCCCCCTGTTTTCAGTCTTTATGCTAAGCTAAGCTAACCGTCTGCTGGCTCCGGCTACATCCTTCAGAATACAGACAGGACAGTGGTATTAATGTTCTCATCTAACTCTCAGCAAGAAAAGTAAATAAGCACATTTCTCAAAACGTCTTAACTATTTATTTAAACAACAAACAGCACATCGTAGGTTCATGGCTACCTTTTTAGATTTGACTTTAGCTTACTGCCACTGTTGTTGAGTACCTTGTTATTACATTTGTTTTCAAGCTGCAATTGTAATTTGACATTGCTTATAATTTGTCATGACAGAGTGTCTCTTGGGTTGTTGACACCTGCTGTAAAAAGTCAAGTGATGATTTGTTGTCAAGCAGAAGAAGATTTTCTAAAACGTTATACTTTTTGTAAGAATAAGGTTTTGGTCAGAGAACTGCATCATGGGTTATCCTCCAGTTATTTTGACTGTCGCCAGTGAGTACGTGTTATGTTACATAATCGGGCTAATGAATTTCTTTTTAGAAAGTGACAGGTCTCTGTCAGATACATGCTGACAAGGGGTTACAGTACTTACAAAAGCAGAACAGCAGTGTTACTAAGCACACATTTACACACAACACAGGTGTTGTTGAGGGCTGTCAGAGACTTCAAAATACCCCCTTGTCATTCATGGTTTAGTTACTATCCTCACCAGTTAAATAATCTTACCTAAATATTTTAATATTTACATTTTTATCTCTCTCTTGAGAAAAAAAACAAAAACAGAAAAACTAAGCTTCAAGTTGTCAATAATCGGCTCTTCTTTTTGTCATTAAAATCAAGATTAAAAGTGCTTTTATAAATCTTTTCTTCTCTATGTACAATTTGTATTAGCTATATAAAAAAAGATGAAAAAACAATAACATCAAAGACAATCATTATCATCATCACCATGTAGTAATAAATAAGAATAAAAAAACAGGTTAAAATAAGTGTGGAGATTTAGAGCACACAAAGGGACATATGCGTGACTTCTACCCTCAGTAGCAAGTTGTTGATTGTGACCAGTGTCTCTACGGCGTGAGGTAGAGAGCTGGAGACCCTCGGGAGAGGTAACAGGGTCACCGACGACCAGGGCCTTGACCCAAACAACCACTCAGCAGCCAGGAGTCGCTCACTTTCATTCTCGACAAATGTTGCAAGCTAAACCATGTCACCGCTTGAATTCAATTAATCAAATAGTCACATGGTCGATGCATGAAAACCAAAACGAGTGGTTCACAGGATCCTATCCAGGCTATCAAATAGTCTCTCTCTTTGGCTTTTCTTTTTCAAGCACCCATGCGTTTGAGTTATTTTCACACATACAAGCAAAGTGAGAGACTAATTGACTCAATGCACTTGCATTTGACGCCAACTCCTAGGTCTCCATTTAGCTCTCGGTACTATTGTTATCTCTGTGAATGGGTTACCAACAATTCAACTGAAATAACTGTGCTTTCTCTTCCCTGTACAGAGCACTTTGTTTGAGACAAAACCAAATTCAAAAAGCACCTCTAAAAGAAACCGGTTCTCAAGCCCCAATGACAGAGCTGCAACTGACTGACTGGCTCTGTGGTGACAAGGTGCCTGCAGAAGGACACATCTCTCTCTGCTCGAAGATGGCAGCACCATGCAGAGGAAGGAGTGGGCCCTACAGTAAATCAAGTGTAAAAGGAGAGCACCAGAGTGTGTGTAGTAGCACCAAAAGCACTGCTGCCCCAACACGGTTTCCTTCTGCTAAATACCAGGATGGGCTTCCCAAAAGCATCCTTTCACATCTGTGCCACAAGATCAACTTAACCATGAGCTGCTTTGCTGACATGCTCAGCAACAGGGGGAGCGATCCCCCTCTACTGGTCATGGGTGGTTAAAGTAGCAAAGCAAGGCTACCAGTTTCTGAATGGATCTCAGGTGCTAGAAGGTTTGTTTGTACACACCACTTTGAAACGGCAGACACTACTGCCCTCTAGAGTTTACACTGGGAGCTGCTTCCGCATACTTGAATGTTATAGGAAGATAAAATGTGCCACCTCATGTCTGTGTGGTAATTGCAGATCTGGATCAAATGACATTTGCAAATAGTATCACTCATTTTGAACTCTGTGGCGGGAGCACATGACAAGCAAAGGAAAAGCATTTGTACGCACATTTCCTTCACCGATGTCTTGAAGCAATCATTCTGTCACTCCACCTTGGTCAAAACAAATGAACTTGCTAATACCAGTTGAGCTGGTTAGAGAGCACCTAAGTACAGCATCAAGTGCCATGAAGAGGAGCGGAATGAAAATCAATCATAGCAGGAAGTTGAGCACCAGTCTGAAGCTGGAGGGGTACAGAAGAAGAGGAGGAGCACGTAATCTGACGACATAAGAAGCAGCAACCTTTTCTCAAAATGTGGTTTTAGGGGCAACTGCAATCATTTTTAACCTGAGCATTATTTTCCTACTTTTGCATCACAATGCTTGGTTAGTTTAATTTTTGTCTTTAAGGAGCTCTGCACAATCACACGACAAACAAAGCACTGCTTTTCATGTAATGTTACAGATGTTTTATGTGTTTATGTGTTTATATGTCTACTAAATCTGAAATAACATTCACACACAAAACTAGGAAATACAGGCCCAGATTGATAATATTTGTAATTATCTTTTATGGGGGGCTTGCTGTTGTAAGATCAAAGATACATACCAGCAAATTGTCCATAATAGACCTAGATATCTAAGACAAGCCTACTGAAAAGGCTTTTTTGAGATCCGTACATATGATTACTGTAATATTGATTTGCTGTCTTACCAGGCAGATAATGGCTCCTC
Source organism: Cyclopterus lumpus (assembly GCF_009769545.1). Lineage (NCBI taxonomy): Eukaryota > Metazoa > Chordata > Actinopteri > Perciformes > Cyclopteridae > Cyclopterus > Cyclopterus lumpus. The sequence goes on from NC_046974.1 coordinate 8,640,404, forward strand.
CTCTAAGTACAGCTGGAAGATTGACAAGAACAAAGAAAATCAGAAACAGAAAAAAAGGGTACACGTTTTCCAAACATGGAAAAGAACTTGTCGAGTCTGACTGACTCAGACTGATTGATTAAAAAAAATATATAACCAAAAACAATCACATCATTAATAATAACATTAATGAAAACAGCAATAATAAAAAACAAACAAGTCTTCATTATAATAATACCTGTAATAACAACATTGACAGTAACAATAGCAATCATAATAATATCGATAATAATAGCAATAATTAGAATCATTAAAATTCTATGAACAAGAAAAAGCAATGGAGATCCTCTCCAGGGAAGAGAGAGGAAGAGCACCACAGGCAGTGTGTCTGAAGCCCAAACAACTGCCTGACATGAGGTAAAAAACAATAAAAATCCCCTCCGTCAAGTGGACTCTGAAGGGGGCAGGATGGAGAGATGCCAGACTGTAGGACGGCTGAGAGACATTCATCCTGCTCATCTCCAGCCCTCCACTGCACCACTCTGTAGCTATCTGTCTGTCTGTCTGTTTGTATCCATCTGACCTCAGACATAGTGGCTGTAGGGCCCAGTGAGGCGGGTGAAGGCATAGGGAGACACAGTAACTGTAGAGGAGGTGTGGAATGTGGGGGCTAACCGCGTCACTGGCCCCTCCCTCTTGTCTTTAAATTGTCCAGGTCCTGGACTGGCACCTGCCACTGTAGCCCCCCACTTACGTTTCTTCCCGAGGGCCTTGATGTCCTCCTGGGAGAGGCCAAGGAGAGCCGCTTCCTGCTGCCTCTGGAGCGCTCGCTCTGCGAGCAGCTTCATTTTGGCTTCCCAAATAGCCATGCCGTGCCCGGGCTGGTTGAGGTTCTTGTGCTGGTAGAAGACCAGGGAGATGCGGGTGGGGTGAGAGCGATCAGGCTTTTCGACCGGAGTGGTAGCATGTAGTTCCCGACGGGCACATTCAATCAGGATGGAGCCATGGGCTGGTGCTACCGCTACGCCACCAATGTTGGGATCCAGGAAGTTGTGCTCGCTATCAGACCACTCTTCGTCGTACTCGTCACGGCCCTTGGTGCTCTCAACGTCACTCTCAGCTCGGTTGGGAGTCCAGCAAGCCTGATCTGACTGCTGCAGGGCATCAGGGAAGAGACGACCCTCAGGGGCAGGGGACGGGGAAATACCTGCCATTGAACCACCACTAGACTTCCAGGCATTCTCTTGGAGCCCAAGAGGAGTGGAACACCGACTTTCCCCAGTCTTGGACCAGATCTTGTCAGGATAGGCTCCAGCAGGATTGCTGTGCTTCAAACCAGGACTATATGCCGCAGGACCCATGGCCCAAGCATTTGGCTGAGGACTCGGAGCAGGGCTGGCCCAATGCCTGGGGGTGCCTGGCCCTGGGGTGCCTGGCTGTGGTGTAACTGAGCCTGAGTGAGAGCTGCCAAGCTGTGGTGTACCTGTCTGAGGGGTGCTTGGGCGCGAGGTGGAGGGGCGTGTGGACCCTTGATGCATGTTACCAGGGAACGTTGTCCCTAGGTGAGGGGATGGAGAGGGAGGTACCTGGAGGGATGGTGATAGAGCAGGGGAAGCAATCAGGGGATTTGAGCCAGGGTAGGATGTCCACTGCTGGGGGTAAGGAGAGGGCTGCCGCTGCTGGAAATGCTGGTGAAACTGCTGCTTGTCCGGGTTCAACAATGAGGCTTCAGGACATAGTTTAGGGTTCAGATGGCCTTCCCAGTTGGTGGGAACGATACTTCCATTAAACTTTAAGCTAGGTGTGTTGGCACCAGCCTGGCTCTGCATTGTGCCTTCATAGACTGGCACATCCATAGGCTCCTGTTTGATGACTGGAGTGCCTCTGTTGGAGTGTTCAGAGCATACAGAGGAAGGACGAGACTGGTTGTGGTCTACATGCTGGGCATAAGCGCTGAGGTTTGGTTGGTTGGCTTGCTCTGGGTGGCTGGGGAAAGGCTGTGCCAGTCTGGCCTGAAGGCTCTGAATATCAGGCTTCAGATCAACCTGGACAGCCTTGCTGCCTGCTTTGGGCAAAGAGCCATTGCGACCCTCGTAGGTCCTCAACTTAGGGGGGAAAAGTGCATTGGGGGAGTAGTTGTAGTAGCCATAGTGCATTGGGGGCAGATTGTGGTGATAACCGTTGACTGGGTCAGATGCAGTGGGCTGGCCAGTTGGGGGAAGGCCTCCCCTTGCATAGTAGGCAGGGTGTGGATAGATGTTGCTGAATGGGTCTGCTGCCTGCACAGGGTATCCATCGATTGATCCATTAAAGGGCTCCTTCTTGATGTTGGGCTTCACCTCTTGTTTTATAATTGCTAAATATTTGAAACAAAGAAAAGGTCAATCACACACTAAACCTAAAACTCAGTTTTTACTTGTGTATGCCTCCTGTTGTATTTAAGTTCTGTTACACATTGATTGCAGGTTAGGGTTATGGTACACTCCTTTTCGGCTATCAGAAAAGGCCTCCAAGTGAAGCGATTTAAAATAATTTGCCTTACAGTCTAAACATCTGTTGAACACATTTAAAGTACATTATGAGTTATACAAAAACAAACAACTAACCTTTATTGCCTCGAGGTTGAGGGGAACCTGTGATGCGGACCTCAGCCTTGACCACTGTTTTCTCTGGTGTCTCTCCTGCCTGCTGCATGAGTTTATTTTTCTTCTTTTCCGAGTTGGCCTTCTTGGCCTCCAGTCTGCGCTGTCGGCAGGACTTGGCAGGTTCGGGCAACTTGCGTACCTCACGGCGAAAAGCCTGAAGCACATGGATGGCTTTTGTCTGCATCTTGAGACGCTGGGCTTCCTCACTGCCAAACTCATCAGTCGTGGAGATCCGATAAAGAGGCAACACATGGAGCTGCTCATCCTCTGGAATCTCCTTCACAGAACGGTTGTCCTCCTTCGTCAAAGTACATACCTAGCATAGAGGGAGAACAAGCGCAAGATGAAATGTAAACTGTTCCAAGCTAGAAAACATTGACATTTCTGATTTATCTTATTCACACAAAAAAAAAAATCCTTTATTCACCTCAAATATCCCCCAAAAACACACACATATAAGAGTATTGCGAGTGATCTTACCACTGTGCAACCATTGTAGAGGTTGTGCTGGTCCTTATGAGCGTGGGCACAGAAGTCCATGCAAGCAGTGACTCCAGAGAACGGCCGGCCTTCCTTCAAGCCAAGCCTGCAGTCTGGAGCTTTCGACTCTGACTGGCACTGAGGAAACAAAATAAATAACTTTTATTTCCTTAATTTCACTTCACTGTCAGAATTAAGTCAGTCACTGTAAGTAGAATATTTTCTGTTTCTTAGTCTTTAAATACATAAGTAGGAAGTGTTATTATGTGAAAGTCTTCATGGTCTGGTGTACAGTACTACTCATTGTGTGTGAGGAAGATGCCAAATGTAGTTGGTGGCAACATGAGGTTGACTGAACTTTTAACTGCACGTCAGCAACATATGCTGAAAAATGCAGTAAGAGGATTTTGTCAGTCATCTTGGAACCCATTGGTTATAGGTCTGATGGCGGATAAACCTCTGAGGGCAAGGGGCTATTTTTCTGGGGTTACGGTGAAACCAGCGGATATGCGGGCCAAGGCTTCCTATTCCGTGTGCAGCTAATTTTTCTTAAGTTTAAAGTCCAATTTGAGATGCAAGACTGGAGTTCTAGTTGAGAGATGATGTTTATGACTGCAGTGTTTCACAAGTTGCCAGTTTACAAGATCATTTTAACCAATAAAAGGCAAAATCATCATCATCATTCAACCAAAACCTGCTTGAATATGATCGGTCCATATTACTACAAATGGAAACGCTTCCAATAACAAATTCTTGTAGAGTTTTCTACAGATTCTATGTGAATGCAGAATCTGTTCATAGAGATGAGGTTGTCACTGGCACTTGCCCTACTCTCTGTTCAAAATAAATGAAAAGAAACGTATCCATGTGCAATAGTTTTTTTTTCTGTAACAAACTTGCATTGAACTGTGAGTCCTAAACTAGGTTATGAATCGAATCGTGACCTTTGTGTACCGATGCAGTCGTAGTATTGGCCTTTACAACAAACCTGGTTACTGTAGGCCTGTGGCGCCAGCTGCTCGTACAAAGGAGCCAACTCAGTTGCCAGATGTTGGAGGTTATCCCTGAGTTTATCCTCCTGACGAGCACAAACATAGATTACAGGTCAAAACAAAACACAGAGCCAATGATGCATTG